>NW_007727493.1:5304-9774 GCF_000696425.1 Galeopterus variegatus | reverse complement strand
CTGCCTGGGGGAGGGGGGAGTCATGAGTGAGTTCTGGCTCTATTAGTTCCCACGAGAGCTCCTTGCTTTAAAAGACCCTGGCACCTTCTCTCTCTTGCTTGCTTCTCTCTCTTTCTTGCTTACTCTCGCCATGTGATCTGCTTGTACCCACTGGCTGCTGCCACTTTCCACCACGAGTAGAAGCAGCCTGAGGCCCATGCCAGATGCAGCTGTCCCAGAATCATAAGCCAAATAAACCTCTGTTCTTTTATAAATTACCTAGTCTCAGGTATTCTGTTACAGCAACACAGAAATGGACTAATACACCCGACTAGCTATATATACCCATTTCTCACTTTCCCTTTACAGCAAAAGTCCTTGATAGAATTTCCAACAGCCACTGTCTCCAATTTCTCACCTGTTATTGTCTCTTGAACTGTGATAGTCAGGTTGTTGCCCTCTACTGCTCCACAAAGAGTTTCGTTATCAAATCACCAGTAATCAGCATGTTGCTAAATTCAATGGCCAGCTCTCGGTCACCATCATACCTGATCAATCCCAGCATGTGGCACAGCGAGTACTTCTCTTCCCTGAAATATATTCATCACTTGGTTTCCAGGACATCATGCTCTCTTGGTTTTCCACCTACCTTTGTTTGCACTTTCTCATGCTCCTTTGTTAGTTCCTCTTCATTCTTCCAACCTCTAAATTTGGGAGTTCTACTAAACTTAGCTCTTGAACCATTTTCATATCCATATGCTCATCCCCAGACTCACCTATTCTCATGGCTTCCGATACCATCCACATGGTGAGTACTGTCAAACATGTACCTGCAACTGAACCTCTTCCCTGAAGTCCAGAGCTATTTATCTAACTTTCTACTCTACCTTTCCACTGTGGTGTTTAATGAATAACTCCAACTTCACACGCACAAAACTGGATTCTGATATTCCCCCCAAAACTTCTCCCTTCTGCAATCTCCCTTATCTCAATTACTTACCATGCAGCATTTCCAGTTGTTCAGGCCAATAACCCGGTAGTCATCTTTGACTCCTCTCCATCCACCCCATACATAATCAGCAAATCCTGCTGTTATTATGATAAAAATATATCCAGAGTTTGATTACTTATAACAACTCGTTCCACTACCCCCGTGGCCCAGTACACACTCCACTTTACCTGGATTATTGCAAAAGCCTCTTAAATCTCTCTCTGCTCCTATTCTTGCAGTCCCTTTAATCTTTATTCAGCCTGTAATTCAGCAGGCAGTTATTGTTATTATAATAATGAAATTATGTCACTCAAAATGCACTAATTATTTCCAATCTAACTTATGTGAAATCCAAAGCCCTTACTCTGACCTACATGCCAGAACTAGCCCCACTACCTTCCTTTCCTACTCCTCTGCTTCTCATTCACCACCTTGAGACACCTGGCATTCTGGCCTTATTCACAAATGCCACTGATGCTCCCACTTCAGGGCCTTTGCATTTGTCTCTCTCTGCTTCTTACTCTCTTGTTCCAGTTTCCTGGATAATACTCCCTCACTTCCTTCACCTATAGAGTAAAACATCATATTTTCAATGAAGACTTTCATAGCCACCTAATATGAATTTCAATGCTTTAACATTTATGATCATCCTCACTTGCTTTGTTTTTTCTCATTGCATTTCTACTATATATCAATATAAAATCCAGAATGGTGGAAGCAATGTATAATTGTGGGAAGAAAAGGAAAACGAGAACAAAGAGGTAGGCAAGGGTCAGGGAATAAAGGGGTTTCTATGCTGTCTTGATTACATCCTCAAGGCAAGGAGAAACTATAAAGGATCTTTAATCAAAGAAGGGCCTAAGTCACATTCCAGAGCAAAAACATGAGCAGATGTGGAAGATAGAAAAGAATGGTAGGAAGCTAGTAGATGGGATCAAAACAAATGTAAGGAGCATAGTAGAAAGGAAACGAGTGCCTAAATGGGCGCAAAAACATGAGCAGATGTGGAAGATAGAAAAGAATGGTAGGAAGCTAGTAGATGGGATCAAAACAAATGTAAGGAGCATAGTAGAAAGGAAACGAGTGCCTAAATGGGCTGTCAGTGATAGAAGAGAGGCCCGATACGAGCCGTCTGCAGTAGGCAGAATAGTCTGAACACTCAATAAGACGTGCACACAATCTAAAGATGAAAAAAAAAAAAGTCACCCATAGTAAGTTTAAAGCACTGTAATGGTTAACATTGGAGCAGTGGTCTGCTAAGCTTTCAGAAGATAAAAAAAATCCATACAGAGAAAATAGTCTTTAAAATTTCTTGTATATAAAACAATATAAGAAGAGTTCTGCTAAAGCAATACAAAAGCAATTATAGGATATATTAGAAAGTATGAAGTCTAAATATTTGCATAGTACTAAAATGGGAAGATGACAAATCTCATGTTTGCTTATAAACCACAGCTATAAACATATAGAGAAAACTGAGAAATTAATTTACATCCTCATGCTCATGCTCAAATGTTGATACAATTGAAAAGATCAGGAGTTCTAGAGAACATGGGGAAAATTTTTAGTAGAAAATCTTGTGCAACCACAGGGTGGTATGGGATGAGACACTTTCGAAAGAACAGAGAAATAAAAAAATATTCTGTGTTTAATCTTCAAACAGTGTCCTCAAATGGGTTAAACTGATCTGTGTCACTCATGAGAACCAAGTCTCAGAATGATTAAATAACTTGAGATCACAAAGCTAATGCACGGTAGAATGGGGATTCAACCCAGGAAGTCAGTATTTGCTTCACCAATCAGTGCCAGTGAAGAGATTTCTGAATTAATTCAGACAATCTCTAATCAAGATCTTAAAGCCAAAGAGGAGCAAAGGTTTCCAGGATGAAGTTAAAACAGCTGTCATAAAGTTATTATTTAAAGAATCTTAAAAATGTGTTGTATGAGTCCTTTTTGCTGTTCATATCTCAAAGGAAGTATTTGATTCATTAATTTGAAATGTATGTCTGGAAGACTGTGTCTTTAGTGTTGTTTACAATTTATCATTTATGGATCCCTTCCATTAGAACTTACCTTTCTTGACTATTTGCTTGTGGGCCTTAATTTGTCTTTATTTTAATTCAATCACAACCAAGTAACAAAAATCCATCATGTCTAGAAGCCTATAATGATACATTCTAACTACCTAATGAAAGAAGGAAAAGAAATTTTCATGGAAATCTTTTTTCTACTTTTCACAAACACAATTAACATATCCCTGGTACATAGGTGACAGCCTGGGCTGTCTGGCAAGTGCTGGGACTGTGGTGGAGTTGGAGCCATGCAGGGGCAAGACACCACAGAAGTCTGGGTAAAAGGAGGTGCTTACTAAGCAATGTCAGGGCTCCCCTTAGATGTCCACATCCTAATCCCAGAAAACCATACATGTGTCACCTGACATAGTAAGAGGGACTGCACAGATGTGATTAAGGGTCTTGAGATGGGGAGGTTACCCTGAATAATTTGACTAGAACCAAGTAATCATAAGAGTCCTTGTAAGTGAAAGAAGGAGGCAGGAGTGAGAGAAAGAGATGTGAGGACAGAAGCAAGGGACAGAGTCAGAGAGAGAGATTTAAAGATGCTTCTCTTTTGGATTTAAAGACAGAAGCCGAGGCCACAATCCACGGAATGTAGGTGGCCTATAGAAGCTGGAAAAGGAGAGGAAATGGGTTTTCTACTTGAACCTCCAGAACAAGCACAGCCCTGCTGACACCTTAATTTTTGCCCAGTGAGACCGTTTTCAGACTTCTGACTTCCAGAAAATGAAGCGACTAAATTTGTGCTAATTTGTTACGGCAGCAATAGGAGATGGAACGGTAGGAAGGATGAAATATCCAGATTCCTCCCCAATTCCTTTTCTCTAATCTTCCACCAGTGGCTCAAACTGGCCAATACTAACAAAAAGCCAGAGGGAAAAATTAGCCTGAGGAACATAGCCTGAGAATATACGGAGAAAACACAGGGACAGATCAGTGAGCCTTCCTCATCCATTTGTGGACCCTACAACCCATTGTTCTCTACTGGCCATATAGTTTGGAGTTGGAGATTTATTTGGTTCTGGGCTCCCTTACATTCTTATTCTATACTGTCTTCCTATTTCTTCAATTTCCTCAAAGCAGCAAATACCCATAATTTATATCAGGCCCTAACCTCTCCTCTAAGCTCCAGACCAGTATTCCAACTGCCTGTTTGAAATTATGACTTGGATTTTCCAAATTTATCTCAAAATCAACATGTCAAAAATGAACCTTTGATGTCCCCCCGAATCTGTTCCTGCTTTTGGCCTATAAGAAATTATAGATGGGGATACAGATAAGGCAAATTTTTTACTTATTTAATATATTTTTTTAAATTTTTAATTAACACATAATAATTGTATATATTTATGGGGTTTGGTGCGATGTTTCAATACATGTTTACAATATGTGATAATCAATTTAGAGTTATTAGCATATCCATTC
>NW_007727493.1:0-4962 GCF_000696425.1 Galeopterus variegatus | reverse complement strand
CCCGAATCTGTTCCTGCTTTTGGCCTATAAGAAATTATAGATGGGGATACAGATAAGGCAATTTTTTTACTTATTTAATATATTTTTTTAAATTTTTAATTAACACATAATAATTGTATATATTTATGGGGTTTGGTGCAATGTTTCAATACATGTTTACAATATGTGATAATCAATTTAGAGTTATTAGCATATCCATTCCCTCAGAAATTTATCATTTCTTTGTGGTGAGAATATTCAAATCCTCTCTTCTAATTATTCTGAAATACACAGTATATTATTGTTAACAATAGTCACCCTACTGTGCAATGAAACACTGGATCTTTTTCCTTCTATCTAACTGTAACTTTGTACCCATTGACCAACTTCTTCTCATTCCCTCTTTCCCTCCCCTTTCCAGTCCCTTTCAACCACTACTCCCACTCTCTACTTCTATGGGATCACCTTTTTGGGAATGCAAACAATCCAATTAAAAAATGGGCAAAAAATCTAAATAGACATTTCTCAAAAGAAGATATACAAATGGCCAACAGGTGTATGAAAAAGTGCTTAACATAACTAACAATCAAGTAAATGCAAATCAGAAACTACAATGAGATACCGTCTCACCCCAGTGAGAATGGCTATTATCAAAAATACAAAAAGTAATGAATGCTGCCAAGCATGTAGACAAAAATGAACTTTAACACACTGTTGGTGGAAATGTAAATTAGTATAGCCACTATGGAAAACAATATTGAGGGTCCTCAAAAAATTAAAAATATAATTACCTTATGATCCAGCAATCCCATGGCTGGGTGTATATTCAAACGAAATAAATTAGTATGTCAAAGAATTATCTGCACATCCATGTTCATTGCAACACTATTCACAATAGCCAAGATATGGAATCAACCTAAGCATCTATCAACATATGAATGAATAAAGAAAATGCAGTATATGTATATGCTGTGGATTAAATGTCCTCCCAAAACTCATTGAAACTTAATCTCCATTGTAACAGTATTAAGAAGGAGGGAAATCTTGTCACTTATCACTGTGTGACAGTGATGCAGATTACCCAGAGCCCAAATATTAAGAGCAATGAGAAGCCCGAAGGGACTGCACTGAGAAAACTCCCTTGGGAAGGGAGAAACAAGGTGCAGCCCCAAGTCGGTATTTGCTTCAGTTTTTATTGTAAAGACAAGGAAACACAAGAGAAAAAACTTAATCAATTATTTAACAAAGGAATGAAAAGAAATGGCTATATTGCAATCTCTGAAAAACATCTTGAGAAACAAAGGAAAGGGAGTGAAGCTGGATAAGAAATGACCTTAATGTTCTTATCTAATCTAGCAGAACATCCTTAAAGATGTTTGCTGTGCTAAGGGCTTTTGCCCTTGGAATAATCCCTGTTCTGCCTCAAATCTCTTAACTACACTAAGGTCTTTTGCCTTAAATTCAATAAATATATGCCAAATGAAACAATGAATGAGAAAAAATAGTTCCTGTTTTCATTTTGGCACTTCCTAGCTATATAACCTTGAATTACAGCATTCTCGTCTTTAACGTAAGAACAAGTACCTCCTGTAGTGCACCTCAAACACTTAGTATATTGTGTGGCACTTAGTAAGTGTCCATAAATGTAAGTTACTTCCAGGGATGAGATGATGAAAAATTTTACCATATATTTTAAGTGCCCTCATGAATGTTCAAAAATATTCAAAATGAAACAAGTTTATTGTTTTTATTATTATCTAGATTCATGTGAAAACTTTATGTCATTGAGAGACAAGGAGAATAGAATATCTCTCTAACACAAGGAAAAAAGTGTCATCAAGTCTAGTAAAAATCAAGGTGTAATGATTCCAGTCAGGTTGAAAGTCACAGATAAAAAAGTTACCCTTGTTTTTTTTTTTACATTTGGGAATAAATTATTGGGAGACAAAAATATGATGTACGAAAATACAGAAGTAACCAGACTAATTCCCATAGCCATGTGGCCCCTCCAGGCTGAACTCAGACATTTGGGAATAAATTATTGGGAGACAAAAATATGATGTATGAAAATACAGAAGTAACCAGACTAATTCCCATAGCCATGTGGCCCCTCCAGGCTGAACTCAGATGTTCTTCAGACCCTAGGGGAATAGAATTCTACAGGGCTTATTATGAGAGAAGTGACTGCTGCTATTCCTCCACATCAGAGGTACTATTACCAGAGGAAACTACTAAGAGAGATGAAAGCTATTTCATACCACTTGAATCTTCATATGAGGGTGGGCACAGGAGATAGAGCAGATATTATAAGATAATCCTACTCTCCAGGAGACAGGAAATGAATAAATCAATAAATCAAGATATAAGATGCTTGCCTATCATTTCAGCAAAAAAACAAGAAAATGTAACCAAAATAATTTTTTTTAAAGTACAGAGGTCTTTATTCTGCATAATACCTCAAAGAGCTAGGATCATAGCCACTAAAATTTTAAAAGTTAATTATATATCACATGCATTTCAGATTAATAATATCCAAAGCCTGTCAATCAAGATTCCAGTAGTTAGTGATCATTAGTGATTAGAAATATACAATTTGGATATATCCTCGATAATAAAAGCAATTTTAGGCACAGTTGTGCTCCGAATTACTATCTGACCCCCAGGGAAGCACCCTATTTGGGTTTTCCCTTTGCATAGTTAGCATTCTCGTATCTGTTTGTAGTTTTTGTTTGTTTGTTTTTTACGTCTATCTCCTCAGCTAGGCTATGGTCTCTGCATATAAGAACCTGGTCTTATTTTGGGAACGCCAAGGCTTAGCACCTGAATATAACAGAGGCACAGGTTTAGTATATGTTGACAAATGAGAAATCTTGATATTTTCAATATCAGTCACCATAAGAAATATTTATAATTGTAAAATTTATTAAAAACAGATACAGAAAAAGACACATCTGTTTCTTTTCAGCTAACCTATAGTTTAACAGGTGACAAGTGTGACATGCACAATTATTTTTTAAAAGGTTAGTGCCATTAGAAAAATATCAACAGATTGTGAATACAAAGGAAGAATCACTTATGATGTAATGTGAACAATGGTCACCCAAAGATATCAGGTTTTAATCTCTGGAGCCTGTAAATCTTGCCTTACAGGGAAAAAGGGCCTTTACAGATGTGATTAAATTAAGGATATTGACTTGAGGAGATTATCCTGAATTAAGGGGGTGGATCTTCAGTGCAATCATAAGTGTCATAAGAGAAAGGCAGAGGGAGATTGTCCAGATAGAAGAGGAGAAATTGAAGTGAAGACCAGCAGAGAGAGACTTGGAGATTTTGGCCTTGAAGATTGGGGTAATGCTGCTTACACAAGCCAAGGAACATCAGGAGCCACCAGAAGCTGGAAGAAGCCAGGGAAGTTTTCTCTTCTAGAGACTCCAGAAGACATGCGGCCCTGCTGACACCTTGATTTTACACTTCTGGCTTCCAGAACTCTGAGTGCACAAATTTCTGTTGCTTAATCCACCAAGTTTGTAGTATCTTGTTATAGCAGCAACAGGAAACTAATATAGCCTTTAAGTAATCAAATGAGGGGAAATAGAACTCCACAGGAGAAGCACATCTGAAGTGATGTTTAAAAGAGTAATATAATATTTTCATGTGGCAATGAAGGCTGAGATGGGAAGGACTGAGGATAGAAGATGTTACAGGGGCCACTAGGCTCCCAGCTGAGTTTCCCCAAAATTGATATCAAACTCACAGGTCCAGCTGCCTGGCCCCAGACAAAAATCAAACAAATAAAAGTTAAATGTTGGTGAAAATGGAAGTCAGCTTTTATTCAGGAATACCAGTGACCTGAACAGAGCTGTTAGGCTGGCCCATCTCTCCTGTAAACCTGAAGGAGAATGAATGACCAGGCTTTAGCCATCACAAAGTCTCAGTTTTACTGAGATATTTTTAAACAGGGGGATGAGGGAATCGAACGGAGGAAAATGAAAAGCAGGAGAGAAGCGGCGTGTAAGCAGCAAGGGGTCCATGTCTATGAGTCAGGGACAAGGTCTCACCAAGGCTCCATCTGGCTTTTACTCCCGTCCTTATCTCAGGGTCCGGGTAGTTCATGCAAGTTTGCAGCTTCGGGCTAGCTGGAAAACAACTTTACATTCATGTACATAATGTCATCTTGCCTGATAATCAAGGTTCAAAGTATAAAATAACCATGGGAAAAGGGGATGCATGCCAAGGAAAAAACTGTGTCTTATTAAAAATCTTCTAAAGCCCATGCAGTTTTAGGTCCCAACATGGCTTCAGTTATGCTCAATCCAACGAAGAGAGTATTATATGAGCAAAACTTTTCAGACACGGACACGTTATCAGAATTACTTCTAGGAAAGTGGTGCTGATAGAGAAGTTGAAACCAAAGACANTTCTGTTGCTTAATCCACCAAGTTTGTAGTATCTTGTTATAGCAGCAACAGGAAACTAATACAGCCTTTAAGTAATCAAATGAGGGGAAATAGAACTCCACAGGAGAAGCACGTCTGAAGTGGTGTTTAAAAGAGTAATATAATATTTTCATGTGGCAATGAAGGCTGAGATGGGAAGGACTGAGGATAGAAGATGTTATAGGGGCCACTAGGCTCCCAGCTGAGTTTCCCCAAAATTGATATCAAACTCACAGGTCCAACTGCCTGGCCCCAGACAAAAATCAAACAAATAAAAGTTAAATGTTGGTGAAAATGGAAGTCAGCTTTTATTCAGGAATACCAGTGACCTGAAGAGAGCTGTTAGGCTGGCCCAACTCTCCTGTAAACCTGAAGGAGAATGAATGACCATGCTTTAGCCATCTCAAAGTCTCAGTTTTACTGAGATATTTTTAAACAGGGGAATGAGGGAATCGAACGGAGGAAAATGAAAAGCAGGAGAGAAGGGGCGTGTAAGCAGCAAGGGGTCCATGTCTATGAGTCAGGGACAAGGTCTCACCAAGGCTCC
>NW_007727492.1:407322-407532 GCF_000696425.1 Galeopterus variegatus | reverse complement strand
ATTTTCAAACTTGTTGGCGTATAGTTGTTTATAGTAGTCTCTAATGATTCCTTGTATTTCATTTGGGTCAGTTGTAATATAACCTTTTCCATTTCTAATTTTTGTTATTTGAATCTTCTCTCTTCTTTCTTTTGTTAGCAATGCTAATAGTTTGTCAATTTTATTTATCTTTTCAAAAAACCAACTTTTTCATTCGTTGATCTTTTGTAT
>NW_007727492.1:403920-404993 GCF_000696425.1 Galeopterus variegatus | reverse complement strand
TCACCTCTCTTCATGACTCTCTTCCCCTGTCTCCTTCAAAAGGGGACTGGAGGGAAAGAGGAATCCTGGGCCATTCGCTCGCCCCCTGAAAGGAACGAGGCTAGGGCTGTACGGGTCGGCTGCTGGCGGCGGACCCGACAGGATCATGCAGAAGTGGTGTGGTCCCCGTGGAGTTCCTGCCTCCCCTGCTGGATGTCACCCTGCTCCATGCGCACTGGGCCGGGCTGGGAATGGAGCCAGGTGCCTGCGGTGAAGCCTACCTGCTGGATCATGCAGTGTGGCCCCACAGGGTGTGTGGTTTCTGCGGAGCCTCCACCTCCCCTGCTGGACGTCTCCCCACTCTGTGCGCACTGGGCTGGGCTGGGATTGGAGCCAGGTGGCGGCAGTGAAGCCTATCTGATGGATCATGCCACAGCAGCCCCACAGGGCTTGTGGTCTCCGTGAAGCTTCTGCCTGCCCTGCTGGATGTCTCCCCATTCCGTATGAACTTAATGTTATGTTTTTATAGTTGTAAGTCGGTTGATTTGTGGGAGACAGTGATGCTAGGGACCGTCTATTCTGCCATCTTAACCAGAAGTCTGTAATTTTCATTTTATGAATGAGAAAACTAAGGCTTAGAGATAGTTGTGAACTGGTAAACCAGTTATCTGGGGAGAAAAAATTCCCTCATTTGTAGCACGTTCCCTCATCTATGGTAAATACTTCCACCTTCACTGATTTCAAACCTTCAAATGTTTAACAACTTGTAGGTGAAACTCCTGAGTATCTATCAATCGGCTATCGCAGGCTGGCTCCTGCTCTAGCACACTGCTGCTTAGAAAGTTTAAGTGACTTTTCCAGGGTCACCAAGCCAGTAAGTATTTAATAAAAAGATTGAAAATAGAATGTTACTGCAGGAGAGTGATGTCGTCAGGATGGTGGAATAGACGATTCCCAGCATCAGATCTTCCCACAAGTAACCAATTTACAATTAGTATAAAACAAAAACTCATCACTAGACCTGCACTGCAAAAAATGCTAAAGGGAGTTCTTCAGTCTGAAAGAAGACATCACTAAGGAGCATCAAGAAAACA
>NW_007727492.1:397511-402894 GCF_000696425.1 Galeopterus variegatus | reverse complement strand
CAACAGTAGAAGGTGAAGGAATGGAAAAAGATATTTCAAGCAAATGAAAACCAAAAAAGATGAGGAGTAATGGAACTTAGATAAAATAGACTTCAATCTATTTTATAATAATAATAAAATAAATAATAATAAAATAAGGAAGGTCATTATATAATGATAAAGAGATCAGTTCAACAAGATCAGGAGTAATGGAACTTAGATAAAATAGACTTCAATCTATTTTATAATAATAATAAGATAAATAATAATAAAATAAGGAAGGTCATTATATAATGATAAAGAGATCAGTTCAACAAGATGATATAACAACTCAAAATATATACACACCCAACTCTGGAGCAACCAGTTATATAAAGCAATTTCTACTGGACATAACTGGAGAGATCAACTCCAACAAAATAATCATTGCAGACATTAATACCCCACTTTCATCAAAGGACAGATCATCCAGAAAGAAAATTAACCAGGAAACATCAGATATAAATCTCTATTATATGTCGACTTGACCCAATGGACACTTACAGAACATTTCATCCGGCAGCTGCAGAATGCATATTCTTCTCAGAAGTACATGGAAATGTTGACATAAAACAATTCTCAATAATTTTTAAAAAATTGAAATCATATCAACTACCTTATCTGGCCACAATAGAATAAAACTAGAAATTAACAACAAAAGAGACACTAGAAACCAAACAAATGTGAGGAAATCAAACAATATGCTCCTAAATAACGAATGGGCCAAAGAAAAAATAAAGAAGAAAATTAAAAAATTTCTGAAGACAAGTGAAAATGAAAACAAAACATACCAGAATATATGGGATACATCAAAAGCAACACTAAGTGAGAAGTTTATAGCAATAAGTCAAAAAAAAGAAAGACTCCCAATAACAACCTAATGTTACACCTCAAGGAGCTGGAAAAACAAGAACAAACCAACCCAAAATCAGTAGAAGGAGAGAAATAACAAATATCAAAGAAGAAATAAATAAATTAGAGATTAAAAAACAATACAAAAAATTAATTAAACAGAGTTGGTTTTTTGAAAAGATAAAACTGATAAACCTTCAGCTAGACTAACCAAGAAAAAAAGAGAGAAGACTCAAAATCTGAAATGAAAAAGGCGACATACATTGCAACTAATATCACAGAAATACAAGGGGTCATAAGAGACTACTACAAACATATATAGAAAACCTAGAGGAAATGTATAAATTCCTGGACACATACAACTCACCAAAGTTGAATTATGAAGAACTAGAAAAACTAAACAGACCAGTAATGAGTAATGAGATTTAAGCAGCAATAAAAAGTCTTCCAACAGAGAAAACCACAGGCTTCAGTGCCAAATTCTACCAACCATTCAAAGAAGAACTATACCAATTCTTCTCAAACTCTTTCAAAAAATTGAAGGGTGGAAAATACTTCTAAACTCATTCTACTAGGCCAGCATTACCCTCAGACTAAAACCAGAAAAAGACATAACAAAAAAAGAAAACTACAAACCAATATCCCTAAAGAACACAAATGTGAGGATCCTCGACAAAATGCTAGCAAACAGAATCCAGCCACAATTTAATCCAGATTTAAAAGATCACACACTGTGATCAAGTGGGATGCATCCCAGGGATAGCAGGATCATTCAGCATATGCAAACCTATAAACATAGTACATCACATTAACTGAATAAAGGGGAAAAAATATGATCATGTCAATAGATTCAGAAAAAGCATTTGATAAAATCCAACACCCCTTCATTATAAAAGTGACTCAAAAAATTAGGTATAGAAGTAGAGTATGTCAACACAATAAAGGGCACATAGAAAAAACCCACAGCTAATATCATACTGATTGGACAAAAATTGGAGGCTTTTTCTCTAAGATTTGGAACAAGAGAAGGAGCCCACTTTCCCCACTCTTATTTGACCTAGTACTACAGGTTCTAGCCTGTGCAATAAGGCAAGATAAAGCAATAAAGGGCACTCAAATTAGAAATGAGCAAGTCAAACTATCCCTATTAGCAAATGACATGATCATATACATAGAAAACCCTAAAGACCCACCAAAAAGTTACTGGAACTAATAATAAATGAATTCAATATAGTGGCAGGATACAAAATCAACACACAAAAATCAATAGTCTTTCTATACACCAACAGTGAAATGGCCAAAGAAGAAATCAAGAAAGTAAACCCATTCACTATAGGTACCAAAAAAATAAAATACCTAGGAGTAAATTTAATGAAGGAGGTGAAAGACCTCTATAATGAAAACTATGAAACACTCGTGAGAGAAACTGAAGAGGACACAAATAAATGTAAAGATATCCCATGTTCTTGAGTTGGAAGAATTAACATCTTCAAAATGTCCATATTACTCAAAGCAATCTATACATTCAACACAATCCTTATCAAAATACCAATGATATTCTTCACAAAAATAGAAAAAAAAATCTTAAAATGTGCATGCAACCACAAAGACCTCATATAGTGAGAGCAATCTTGAACAAAAAAAACAAAATTGGAGGCATTGCCCTTCCTGACTTGAAAATATAGTATAAAGCTATAGTAACCAACACAGCATGGTACTGGCATAAAAAGGGACAAATTGACCAATGCAATAGAATAGCCCTGAAATAAGCCCACTCATTTACAGCCAACTGACTTTGAACAGAGGTGCCAAAAATATGCAATGGGGAAAAAAGACAGCCTCTTTAACAAATGGTGCTGGGAAAACTGGATATCCACATGCAAAAGATTGAAACTAGACCCCTGTTGCTCAGTACACACAAAAATGAACTCAACATAAATCAAAGAACTATGTTTAAGACCTGAAACTATGAAATTACTAGAAGAAAACATAGAGGAAATGCTACACAAAGTGGAAGTAGGCAGCGCTTTTCTGAGCAAGACTACAAAGGCACAGGCAACTAAAGCAAAAATACGTAAATGTCGGGTCTGCCGCCAGCAGCTGACCCGTACAGCCCTAGCCTCGTTCCTTTCAGTGGGTGAGCAAATGGCCCAGGATTCCTCTTTCCCTCCGGTCCCCTTTTGAAGGAGACAGGGGAAGAGAGCCAATAAATGTCGGGTCCGCCGCCAGCATCTGACCCGTACAGCCCTAGCCTCGTTCCTTTTAGTGGGTGAGCAAATGGCCCAGGATTCCTCTTTCCCTCCGGTCCCCTTTTGAAGGAGACAGGGGAAGAGAGTCATGAAGAGAGGTGAGCACACCACCAGCCTCAAACCAGCCCAGTTAAAGGACACTCAGACGCGGTGGGGGTTCTGTCAAGCAGTTCCATTTATTAACACACAAGCATTGGCTTTTAAAGGTAAATGGCAAAGGCAGGTTTTTTACATCCTCCAATCAGCTTAAGGGTTAAGGGCATGCATCCTGTCTCAATACCTAGCTATTGCAATTACGCAGTGTTCACAAGTGCGGCCAATAAGGGCTAAGGCAAGGTTCCTGCAGACACTCCCACCCTGCTTTCTCCTGGCGCCGTCTTAGGCTGCCACTTTAATCCACTTGTAATGTCACTTTAAGGTGGTGTTAGCTTTTTAAAGGCCCAACACATAAATAGGACTACATCAAATTAAAAAGCTTCTACACAGCAAGGGATATCATCAACAAAATGAACAGACAACCTACAGAATGAGCGAAAGTGTTTGCCAAGCACACATCAGACAAAGGACTAATATATAAGGAACTTAAATGACTCAACACCAAAAAGCAAATAACCCGATTTAAAAATGGGCAAAGGACCTGAACAGATATTTCTTGAAGACATACTAATGACCAACAGGCACATGAAGAAATGCTCAGCATCACTAATCATCAGGGAAATGCAAATTAAAACCACAATGAGATATCATCTTACCCCAGTTAGAGTGGCTATTATCCACAAGACAAAAAGTAACAAATGCTGGTGAGGATGCAGAGAAAAAGGAGCTCTCCTACATTGCTGGTGAGGATGTAAATTGGTACAGCTACTGTAGAAAACAGTATGGAGGTTCCTCAGAGAACTAAACATGGATTTACCCTACAACCTAGCTATCTCACTTGTGGGTATATACCAAAAGGAAATTAAATCAATATATAAAACAGACACCTGCACTCCCATGTTTATTTCAGCACTATTCACAATAGCCAAAAGATTAAATCAACCTAAATGTCCGTCAACAGATGAATGGATAAAAAAAAACACAAAAAAAAAACCTGTGGTATATATGTACATAAGGAATACTACTCAGCTGTTTTAAAAAAATGATATACTATCATTTGCAGCAACACAGATGAAAATAAAAACCATCATGTTAGGTAAAGTAAGTCAAGTACAAAAAGACAAATACCACATGATCTCACTCATATGGAATCTTAAAAAAAGGGGTTCTTATAGAAAGAGGGAGTAGAATAATGGTTACCAGAGTGGGAGGGGGGAGGAAAAGTGATAGACTAATGTCTACAAAACTATGCTATCTACCCTAAGTGAATCATTGTGCAGTATGTGCATGTATTGAAACAACATAATGTACCTTGCAAATATGTACAAGTAATGTTAAAATTAAGAAAAAAAAATAGAGTATTATTTATTCTTCCTGAAGAAAGCATTATACTTTATCCAGAGAGTTTTTGGATGCTAACACAGCACTAAGCAGAAACTTACAACATATGGTATAAAAGGCTTCAATGTCTTGGAATTTTTGTGGTTATTTTGTCTTCTTCTCTGCCCCCCTTGATTTGTTTGTGTATTTATTTATTTATTTATCTTATCTCCCACTTTATTTATTTTTCTTTAGTTCCCAATAAGTGAGAACACGTGGTATTTCTCTTTCTGTGCCTGACTTGTTTCACTTAATATAATTTTTTCGAAGTCCATCTATGTTGTTGTGAATGATAGTATTTTGTTCTTTTTTATAGTTGAGTAGTATTCCATTGTGTAGATGTACCACAATTTCCTTATCCAGTCATCAGATGATGGACATTTGGGCTGGTCCCAACTCTTGGCTATTGTAAATAGTGCTGCAATAAACATTGGAGCACAGGTATCCCTTCAGCATGACGATTTCCATTCCTCTGGGTGTATTTCCAAGAGTGTAATAATAGCTGGGTTATATGGTAGATCTATCTGTAATTGTTTGAGGAACCTCCATACCATTTCCATAAAGATTGCACCATTTTGCAGCACCACCAACAGTGGATGAGAGTTCCTTTTTCTCCACAACCTCTCCAGCACTTATCATTCTCAGCCTTTTGGATGCTAGCCATCCTAACTGGAGAGAGATGGTATCTCAAGTGGTCTTGATTTGCATTTCCTGGATGCTGAGTGAAGCTGAGCATTTTTTCACGTGTCTGTTGGCCATTCATATATCTTCCTTTGAGAAATGCCTAT
>NW_007727492.1:394785-396512 GCF_000696425.1 Galeopterus variegatus | reverse complement strand
ATCCCACATACAGACCGGTTCCCGCTCACTGGCTGAGCGAGGTGCGGGCGCAACACCGAGGGTTGCAATCCCGTTGCTGGTCCCGGTCCGGTACGAGCGCGACACTGAGGGTTGCGATCCGTTGCCGGTCACGAAAAAAGACAAAAAGGAAAAAGAAAAAAATAGAATTGAAAGATAGTGTGAATCTTTCCATGAACTTTTTGAAATGCCCTCATACATGACATGAAAGGAATTTAAAAAGCTTAAAAACATAGAAGTCTCAGATGGGACTTAAGGAATAAGAAAAATAATTTATAAATTAACAAATTGAAGTCAGTGCTTTTTCACTTCTGCTATGGTTTGAATGTGTCCCCTCCAAAATTCAGGTGTCACTAATGTGATAGTGCTAAGAAGAGGGAACTTTAAGAGATAACTAGGTCATGAGGACTCCTCCCCTCCTGAATTGGATTAGGTACCCATATAAAAAGAGCTTGATGGGGAGATTTTGCCCTTTTCACCCTTCTGCAGTGTAAGGATACAGCATTCCCCCCCTCTGGGGGATGTAGCATCAAGGTACCATCTTGGAGGTAGAGAGAAGCCCTCAATAGACAGCCAAATCTGCTGGGACTTGGATCTTGGACTTCCCAGCCTGTTATTAATAAATTACCCAGTCTCAGGTATTCTATTATGGCAGCACAAAGCAACTAAGACAACTTCCGTGGAACTGAGTTCATGGTTGAGGTAGTTAAGAAACTGACCTACTAGAAAATTCCTGATGACCTCAAGAAAAATGAAAACTGGGCTTTCCACAAGCACATTTAGATTAATCATAATATTGTTTTTGCACACTGAATGAGTAATAAAGAAACTGTCAGTGTACCTTCTATTTTTCTTTGGATTTCCAAGGAAATTTGCTACTTAATTTAATAAACTAGACTTGGCCATTTGACTGAGCCTCCTGAGAATAACGAAGCCAGACATCTATTCTTTACCTTGCTGTGACTGTGATGACCTGGCCAAGGCAAAGGCTTTTAGGTTAAGTGCTCAAAATAGACCTGAAAATGAGATGACAGATTTTACTTTAAGAATTTTGAACAAAAAACTAAGTAAGCTGCTAAAATAAGAGACAAATTATTCAAATACATATAATAATGAACATTACATAGGTCATAGTATTTAGAAATTGTAAGGTGAGAGTGGTAGGAAAGAGAAGTTCACAGAGAAGGAGATGAGTGGAGAAAGATATAATTTAGACATGAGCCTTCTCCATTCATTGAACATACCTGACAAGCTCCTGCCATGCTCCAGGCACTTGCAAGGCATTGCAAAGACAGNGGTTACTTGTTTTTTTGCTGTAAAGTTGTTTGAGTTCCTTATATATTCTGGATATTAATCCATTGTCAGATGTAGTGAACTGCTATGATGTGGGGGAGGGGGAAAGGAGGGGAGGAGGTAGAGAGGAATGGGCAAAGGGGCATGAAAATCAATTACCATGTATATTGAGAAGTAAAATTTAAAAATAAATAAATAAAATTTTAAAAATGCTTTCAATGTCTTCACTTCAGAGAATAAGTGTTGAGGCAACAGTGCGGAAGTTTATAGTATCTTTAAAGCTTTAGGTAAGATTTAAATGGGCAGTCATTGCAAATATTACTACATGTACAAGAGTACATCAAAAAGTTTGTGGAAAAATAGAATTGAAAGATAGTGTGAATCTTTCCATGAACTTTTTGAAATGCCCTCATACA
>NW_007727492.1:392278-393209 GCF_000696425.1 Galeopterus variegatus | reverse complement strand
TGCTCAAAATAGACCTGAAAATGAGATGACAGATTTTACTTTAAGAATTTTGAACAAAAAACTAAGTAAGCTGCTAAAATAAGAGACAAATTATTCAAATACATATAATAATGAACATTACATAGGTCACAGTATTTAGAAATTGTAAGGTGAGAGTGGTAGGAAAGAGAAGTTCACAGAGAAGGAGATGAGTGGAGAAAGATATAATTTAGACATGAGCCTTCTCCATTCATTGAACATACCTGACAAGCTCCTGCCATGCTCCAGGCACTTGCAAGGCATTGCAAAGACAGGGTTATGGGTTGTGTTCTCTCACAGATCTATTGAAAGGAAGACATAGTGAGTTCTCTTTCTCTAGACCAAGTGATCAAATATGTTTTGCTTTTAAGCACTGCAAGATAATGATACAGAAAAGCACAATAAGATTAGAGATAGTTCTCAAATTTGGTATGTCTTTATATGGTAAGTATATAATCCAAAAGGGCAAGACATTTTGAGACTAAGGGAATCACTTATAAAGTAATGCAAGTTATATAAATCATGTTCTTTAGATATACTTGATTTAGGAAACATTTCCCCTGGTCTTTTATCATCTATGAAGAAACCCTTATTGAGTAATTAGAAAACATTACTCCTTGACAAGTGACCACAAATACTGAGAAAATAGATACCTTAAAAATAAATATGACAACACAAATTTATCTAAAATTGCTATTGTTTTAAAGACAGAGATTGGTTTTAATTCTCACAAAATCAGTTGCTAAGTGTGATATATTCTTTCATTTTAATGTTTCTTCCGTCCATCCTGACATCTCCATTTGTCTGCCACCACCACAGACTCATGTTTAAAGCATTAAATTAGAATCCTAGTGGTATGGAACAGATTTCCTAGTTCTAGTCCTTCTCACCCCAAATCTGTATTCTACTCTAG
>NW_007727492.1:389663-390898 GCF_000696425.1 Galeopterus variegatus | reverse complement strand
GAAATTAACCACGAATTGGGGTTCTCTTCCTGCATTTATTCTCCAGACCAGCAAGTTACAGAAAGAGACGTAGGTGGGGTTTTGCTAAGTAGTTTAACAAGTTTTACAATAGAAGCTGGTAACATTCAGTAAAAACAAGTCAGATGATATTCTATCAGACAGTTAAGTGATCCACTAACAAAAGCTTGATTTAGCAAACATTCCTTCTCCCTCCAGCAGCTTCTCAGTAACTTTCCATATTAATCAGTAACTTGTCTGTCTTTGAACCAGCAACCTTGCTGTGTTACAATTCTTATCTTGCAACAGAGACTCCATAGCCTGGGGAAAATTTCCTGTCCTTTGCAAGGTCAATATTTGAAACTGCAAGGCTTTGGAAAACCGGGCCCTGTGAAATACATTTGCTTTATGAATCCTTTACAACAAAGTAATATTATTTTAACACAAACTCTTCTAGAAGATTGAAGACTTCCCATTCATTCTATGAGGCCAGCATTACTGTGATATTAAAACCAGAAAAAGATTATAAGAAAACTGTAGAACAATATCCCTCATAAACATAGAGACAATTCTTACCAATTTAAACAAATCAAATCTAACAATATATTTAAAAGATCATGACCAAGTGGAGTTTATCTCAGGAATGCAAGGTTAGTTTAACACTTGAAAACCAATTATTGTTATACAATATATTAACAGACAGAAAAAGAGAAATAGTATGATCATCTCAATAGATGAAGAAAAAGTATTCGACAAATATCCAACATCTGATCCCAACAAAAACACCAACAAATTAGGAATAGAAAGAATATCCTCAACCTGATAAAGGGCACATATGAAAACTGTACTGCTAGTGTCAATGATGAAAGGCAAAGTGCTTTCCCCTAAGATGAGGAAACAGATAAGGATATCTATTCTCACCACTTCTATTCAACATTTACTGGAGGTTTCAGCCAGTCCAACCAGTCAAGAAAAAGAAAGAAAAGACATCCAGATTAGAAATGAAGTAAAATTGTCTTTATTCATAGATGAAATAATTTTCTATGTAGAAAAGCTTACGGAATCTATATATATATTTTTTTACTAGATCTAACAAGTGAGTTTAGCAAGTTTGCAAGATGAAAGATCAATATTAAAAATCAATTATATTTCTAAATGTTAGTAACATAGAGTTGGGAATTAAAAATGTAACAATACTATTTATGATAGCATGAAAATATGAACTACTTAAGGACAAA
>NW_007727492.1:379426-389336 GCF_000696425.1 Galeopterus variegatus | reverse complement strand
TAGAAATGAAGTAAAATTGTCTTTATTCATAGATGAAATAATTTTCTATGTAGAAAAGCTTACAGAATCTATATATATATTTTTTACTAGATCTAACAAGTGAGTTTAGCAAGTTTGCAAGATGAAAGATCAATATTAAAAATCAATTGTATTTCTAAATGTTAGTAACATAGAGTTGGAAATTAAAAATGTAACAATACTATTTATGATAGCATGAAAATATGAACTACTTAAGGACAAATATGAGAAAAATGTGCATGATCTGTACATTGCAAACTGAAAAACATACTGAGAGAAATTAAAGAAGTCCTAAATAAATAGAGCTAAATATCATTTTATGGATAAACAGGGATAGAATATCAGTTCTCCCAATTTGATCTATAGATATAATACAATCCCAATTAAAACCCCAGCAGGCTCATTTGTAGATTTGACAGCTAATTCTGAAATTCATGTGGAAATGCAAAGGATGTAGAATAGCCAAAACAACTTCAAAAAAGAAGAAGAAAGTTGTCTTTTACTACCTAACTTCAAATCTTGGTATAAAGTTCCATTGATCAAGATTGTGATATTGAAATCAAGATAGACAAATATATTACTATAAAAGAGTAGAGAGTCCAGCAGTAGACCCAAACATATGTGGTTAATTGATTTTCAACAAAGACACAAAGGCAATTCAAAAATATGAGATTAATTGAGTAAACTATTTTGTGTAGAATGCAGCCATTAAATTTTGCTACAAAAATGTATATGTAAACATTTCAAGATGTTCATGATATGTTAAAAGAAAACTGCAGGGTCTAAAGCAGTTTGTAAATTATTCTATTTTTTAATGGGACCTATATTTTTTTCAAAAGGATACACACAAATATACACACACATACACACAATAAAAATGATCGTTAATAGTAAGAGCTTGGAATTCCTTATAATTTTAGTTTAAGAATTTATGTTTGTATTTTATTTATTTATAATAGAGATGTACTGTAATAAAAGACAAAAGCAAAATAATAAAATACTGTTTAGTTATTAGGTAAAGTGTAATAAGACTACTTTTGGGGAAATATATGTGTGTAGTACAAAAACTGGAAGATATTAACAAAGAAAGGTAGAGTTACAGACAGTGTCTTTCTTGATTTCCCAATTTTTGATATTGGGCACATCTTGCTTTTGAAAAATTATAAAAGCAATAAGTATTACTTTTTAAACAGTCAATAGTTCTCTGTTACCACTTGACTAAAGATCTAACTTCCTAATCTGATGTCAAGATCCTCTATGAACGATACAACCCCAACTGGCCTTTCTGACTTTCAAGTCCTCCAGCTCTCCATTTTATTCACATCATTCTGTTCCCACCTTTTCCCTACATGCTCTCACCTTCCTCTGTCACATTGCTACCTCCACTTGATCCTGCTGTTCCTTCCTAATTGGGCCATACTTTCCTCTCTGTGCTTGTCCACTTCACACCAACCTTTGAAGTCAAGTTCTTGCTGTCTCTGAAATTTCCCTGAGAATGCCTTTATTAAGTTTCATCCCTGAAGTCCTAAGGCACTTCTGTTTTTTCCATATGTTTGAAGCCTAACTACATGCAAGTTAAAGTATCAGCAAGCTTTAGATTAGTGAAGAGCCTTTTAGATTCCACAATCCTAAGTGTACCTGATGTGTACATATTTAACCTATGCAGAAAGTACTTAAGATTTTGGAGCTAGAACATTGGGTTTTAAATCTGGCTTTACCAGTTAATAGCTGGTTGATTTGGAACAAGCTATTTCTCTGTATCTCAATTTTCTCTTTTAAACGTTGGGTGTAAGAGAACTTACTTTTTAGAGCTGTAGTAATGAGCAGTATTAAAAAGCATTCAGAATATTGTCTGGTACTTAACAAGCACTCAAAAGAAGTCATCTCGTCTATCATAATGATTGTTATTATTATCAACATACCTCAGGACCAAGTCATATGTGTTCATTTGGAAAGTCCAGAAGTTTAAAGCCTTTTCAGGAAGCATTCTGAAATGACCCCTATATTTGGCTTCTTTGGGTTTAATCTCCTTAGTTAATCTATGGTTTCTCATATGTTATCTATGTCTAAGCAGTATTTTGACAGCAAATAAAGTTAGAATTTAGAGCTAATATTTGAGAGAAAATTAAATTTCCAGTTACAAAGCCCAATTTTGACCACTAGGTGGCTATAAAACACTAGCTATGATTTTTTAAAGTCACCTATAAGAAACTTATAACAAAGAGATATTCAATATTGTACATTTACTTGCATAATTTCTATTTTCTTTCTTATCCCATGGCAAGGCAGGAGAGACAAGGAACTGGGAGTCAGAACCATTCTGCTTAGAGCCCAGGGGGCTTGT
Source organism: Galeopterus variegatus (assembly GCF_000696425.1). Lineage (NCBI taxonomy): Eukaryota > Metazoa > Chordata > Mammalia > Dermoptera > Cynocephalidae > Galeopterus > Galeopterus variegatus. Next base: position 386,974 of record NW_007727492.1, on the reverse strand, counting down.
CAGAGGAGGTAGCAGTATTTGGGGACCTCCATAGCCTGACTGCACACCCAGACAAGAAGAAGAAGCCTGGCAAAGGTAGTGCTCTGTAAGAGGTGCTGCTTACCTAATGTGTGACTCCGGATACAGGGACTCTTGATCTATCCACTCCATTGCCAAGTAACAGTAGGGGAGGGCTTCTTTGCCTGACTGCACACCCAGACAAGAAGAAGAAGCCTGGCAAAGGTAGTGCTCTGTAAGAGGTGCTGCTTACCTAATGTGTGACTCTGGATACAGGGACTCTTGATCTATCCACTCCATTGCCAAGTAACAGTAGGGGAGGGCTTCTTTAACTCCAGTTTCTCTCTGGCTAACTGTTCTGGGCTGATGGACAGTGCTGGACTGCCATGACAGAGGCACAGGAAGAGAGGTTAGACGCTGGGAAGGTTATCAGCGACTCATCTAGCAGCCTGTGCAAGTTTACAGGAAGGCCTGAGTATCTAGGTGGTCAGTTCTCTAGTTTTGCAAATAAAAATAATCTTAGTCTTTGTATCTGCAGGTCCTAAACGTTTGGATTTTAAATAAAGAGTTATCCACTATATTTAAAGTTTGCTGATATATTCTCCCCAAGATGTCTGTCACCAGTTATTTCTTACCTAGGAATAGCTTCTCTCTACACATGCAGGAGGAATGTCTCTGTGGCTCTTGCTGTTGCCCCTGCCTGACACAGCTCTGGAGCTGGGGGGAAAATCACATTCCATTTCCGTTTTGTTAGCTGAAAGGGGGCAAAGAGAAGAGTAACTTCCACACTGAGTCCAAGTCTCCAACTGGTCTAAACATGGACTCATTCTTCCTATTGTACTACAAAACGTTGCTCTGTGGCTTCAACTTCTCAGGAGAGTTATTTTTTAAAAAAAATCGTGGTCAAATATTCCGAACATAAAAGTTATCATCTTATCCATTTTTAATGTACAGTTCAGTGGCAGTGAGTACATTCGCAAAGTTGTGCAACCATCACCACCATCTATTCCCAGAACTTGTGCATCATCCCTAATAGAAATTCTGTATGCTAGTTATTAAACAATAACTCTCTATTCCCTGAGAGAGGGTTACTTTTAAACTGTTTTGGTACACATAACACCTGTGGCTATGTTTACAGCTCTTTTTAAGCACTTTAACATCTTATTTATTTAAAAAACACTAGGCAAATTTACTGGGTGAAATGTGATGGATAGATCATTAAATAAATACCAATTCTTTCCCCAAAGGAGCTTGCACGGAATTGAGATAGAGACATAAATAAATGATATCAGTGCAGTGTGGTAAATGCTGTGAAAGAGAAAGGAAAGAAGAAAACTGGTGAGAGAGTTAGTGTTTACTGAACATTACCATCAGACATCACCCAGTGTTCACCCATGTTATTTCTCTTCATAATAACCCTATGAGGTGGCCACTATTATCACATTTTGCAGATAAGAAATCTGAAACATAGAATGGTTAGGCAGGTTGCCCATGGGTACTCAGGTTGCAGCTTAGAGGGATCAAGCACTAAACAGATAAGTTAGAGTTATGGGTTGTGATCCAGACCGTGTCATTGACCAGCTTCATGCATTTAGGTTTGTGCCTACTGTCCTCTGGGTCTCAGTTTCTTTCTGTAACATGGCATCTACACTAAAAGATTTCTTAGGATTTTTTTTTATCAAGAAGATGGGAAGGATTGAAGGGACACTAGAGAATTCTAGCCACAGATCTGAAAAGGAAAGAGACTGAGAGAATTCTGCACTTTTGGACTCAATGTGATGAGTATCCCAGAATAGAGATCACAGTATACTGAATGGAGTGGGGCTTTGGGATTACAGAAACAGACTTCTGAATAAGTTTTGGCATGAAGAACTGCTTTACTAAGGAGGTTGGACTTAATCTGAAATTTGGTTGCAATATTAATTTAGGTTTTCTGCTTGAATTTTCTATTTTCTTTATATCCATTTAGAGTTAGTCAATTCTACCTTCTTGCCCCAGGGAAAGGCTGTGGCAGGGTGATTTGTATTAGAACCTACTCACCATGCAGATTATATGAAGGGACCAGAGGGAAATAGCAGTAAAAGGAGACTGAAGATGTAGGTCTTCGGTAGATTCCTCAAGCCTAGGAGTGAGAGAGTAGGAGCATTCTGGTACAGCTTATACGGTGGAGGTGGAAAATCTTAACACACAAATGCACACAAGATGGAGTGTAGGCAAAGAGGACCATAGCCTCACAGAAGTAGCAAACATGGGTAACCTCCCCGAATACATAGTAGAACAGAATGATTCCAGGCCTTCAACAAAGCTGTGCTTTCTTCCTGGAAAGGTCCTCCCTCCTTGTCTGCTTGTCAACTTTCTATTGTCAAAGCAAAACTGCACCACACAAAGTGAAACAGGCAAGGAAGACTTTATTTAAGGCTACTACAATAGGGGAGAAAGACTAGAACTAAGTCTGAACTCAACTCCACTGAAACAAAGGGCAGGAGGGTTTTTAAGAGCTGAAATGACCTAGTAGAAAAGTACTGGAGGATGTTGGATGGGAAGTTGATCAATGGGATGTGTCCAGCACGTTGAGTTATTCCCGTTTGTGTTTTTCTCTGTGATTAGTCCACCTGTGCTTGCTAATTGACACCTATGAAAGTTAGGCTTGTACTCTCTCACAGAGACTGGGTGATAGGGCACTGCCTTCCTTGATGATTATATTTCAAAGGAATGGCTCCAAAGTCTTTGAGAAAGATAGTCCCAAGTTGTAAAGCTGGCGAGGGGCTTTTTAAAAGATTTACATGTCAAAGGGGGCAGAGACAAAATTATGTTTTCTACAGCAAATACTCTTAGAAAGGGAGGGGAAGGGCCTAGAATCAGAAAGAAGCCTTTCTAGAGTTTTGTCAAGCTGAGGGGAACATTAAAGCCATCTCAGCATTGATCTTTAAATTTCATCTTTGGTCACAGAAAATGTGACACGTTTTCTGATTCTCTTTCTTTCTCTCACTCCCAATTTTTTACTAGAACATCTATAGAAATTCTGATTTCTGTTCAATATGTTCATCACCAATGTATGGAACTAAACTGCAAGTATTGGTTTATAAGTTTAGGATATTTGAGGCAATGACAATATCTTATTCCATTACTTAGTATGATGATGATCACATGGTTGAAGATGCAGAATAAATATTTGTTAAACTAAACTAAATCTTAGCAACTCAACCAGGCTATTTTGACTATTCTTCACTGATTAGACCTTTCCATCAAACTATCTAATTGCATCAATCAATGCACTTACTTTTTCTCTATACTTTGCATTTCTGTTTGTTTTGTTTTTTGTTAATTTGAATAGTTTGCATGTGTCTTCAGTTAAGTGACTAGAGTTCTAATGTGACACATTACTACTCAAACTGAGTAAAGACTCAGTAATTTTTAGCCAAATACTCAGTTTTGGTAGTTACATTTTTCACTTTCTCATTCAGCAATATTCACAGAAGGTAAGAACAAAGAACCTTCATGGGTGCTTTGATGATAGCTCCTAGAAAAGGAATTTGAGTAACAAAATGGCTCCCAATTGTTCATCAACGGAAAAACTGCCTCTCAAATAGTTACATTAGTGGTTCTATAAGAAAAGTCTTTGTCTTCAAACAGTGAAGGGAAGCTTTGAAGACATGATTTGCATTGATTTCAAATTCCCTCTTAAAGTGACTCTGTAGCTAGGGAAATAACATTATTTTGGTCTGAGTTATTCTGAACTAGTGTCTGTTTTGATTAAATCCACCAGATAATATCTAGTTAGCCCTTAGCTGTCCGTGTGGCTGAAAATACCTTGCCAACATCCTTTTCCTTACTGTGCTGTTGACTAGACATAGCCTAGCTGTAACTCTGGATTTCAACTGGCATGCACACACACACACACACACATATAAAAAATGTGGAATATAGTGTGGTGGTTGTTTTATATCAGTCAAGTGCTTTATTCTACTTTTGAGATTAATTTAGACAATTGTGGACCAACCCTGTTGGTCACTAGAATAGCATTTTGTACATAGCACCAACAGTTTACTATATGAATCCTATTCACATGAAAGAGTTAATACATTTCTAAAAATTCTTAGTGGCTAATTTTCAGAAAGTCAATTATGTCCAGACCACCAGATGACAAGGAAACAACATCATGTACATGGATGATGATAAAGTGCATCTAAATTCGTTTTGCTCTGGCTAGAACATAAGAATTATTTCCAAGTATGAAGAAGGTGGGTTTTTCAAAATAAACCATATTCTTAAAACATGAGCCACTGTTTTGCAAATATCTCTCACCCACATCCCTCGATACTTCCACTGCCTCATTTCTCTCAATTACAGTGTATTTTTAATATAATTATCTGATTCGTTCACATGGGGATTGATGTAATATGAATGCTAGGTTGAAAATCAGTTGCATGAGAAAAATACATAAGAAAATAGACTCTCAAGGGGAGAACATGTAAGATATTTTTTCAGCACTTTAAATTATCTGATTGGAGTCTTGTTCATGAGAGGCTTGTTAAATATCTTTAGTATAGGGAAAAGAAAGAAGAGCACACATTTAAATGCTAAAAACCTCTTTGTTCTTTTGTAGTTGACATCTTATTAATTTGGTGTGACATTGGACTCTGATGCCAGGAAAGCATTGACACTAATGTATTCTACTAAGTCTGGATCATGATGTTTCATATTTTTGCGTGTCCTTCAAGTTTAAGATTTTTATTTATGCACATAGAGGTTTGAAATAATGTCATTAATAAATTGTATTTATAGTTACCTCATGAGAAATATCATGTCTCTACAAGGCCATCGAATCACTTTATTGAATCAGCTTTGAATAAATTCAATTCAGTTAAGATAGTTCAAACTGCCACGATTAACTATTTCTCAATCTGTGTATCTGCTGTAAAGGAGGAAAGAATAGTCCAACAAAAACAATAATCATGCTTCAGTTTTTCTCATGGAGGAAGTTCATGGTGTGCACACGGAATCATTAAGTAAAAGAGACAAAATTTAATACAATTAGTATCAGCAATTAAAGAACTGTCTTCCAATAAAAATTTTTCTATGAAATCAGAGCCCTTATCCACAGTTCAGAGAGCAAGTCTGTCTAAGAGATGTCAGTTTTCCTTAACTCTGATTATAAACAGATACATGAGCAAATTACTCCTCTTCCTAGCTGTGCTAGCTTGGAAAGTTATTCCAGGTCATTTTACCTCCACGTTCATTAGTGTTTTCATTTGTAAAATGAAAATAAAACCACCTGCCTCTTAAAGTTGAATTAAATAAGACATTATATAAAGCACTTAAGAAAAATAGTGGGTACATATTAAATGCTCAGCAAATACTAGACATTATTAATTCTGTTATTAATAAGGGGAGGAAATGGCAGGAGAAGATAAGTAAAATGTCACCTAATGGAAACTATGGGAATCAGGAGACAAGAAAATTTCATGGTTCTCTTAGCTCTCATGTCGGCTGTGGGTAATGACATTTCCTCTTTCTTCTCCAGACATTTTTCTTGCCTTTCCTCTTATTTGACAGACCCACAATGGTGTTCCAACTTCCAAACCCCACTCTTATTTTCTTATTAATTACAGATCTCTAGCACACAGCCTACTTTCCTCTCTTCTTGCAAACTGCCACTCTCATATTGTCCCTGGATGTCTTAGTCCTTCCAGTCTGTTAGAGTGGTATATGTCTTTCCCATCTCCTTACTTTATTTCTTGCCTGAAAGTATGGGATGCTTGAAATGAAATATATGCATAAGGGACGATGACATATATTGGAAATAAAAGAAGGTTAATGTGGCTTGCACTGGAGAATAGGGGCAAGGGAAGAAGCTAGAGGAGGGAGAAGGGGTCAGATCATGGAAGGCCTCTGAGGTTCTGTTGAGAAGTTGGATTTTATCCCAAGGACAAGGGTGAACCAATAAAGTATAATTTAAGCCAAGAGGGACCTGATTGTATTTTCACTTTATAATGAGGACTCAGGCTCTAGCATGGAGAATGGGTTGGGAGGCCAGATTATTTAAGAGAAAGGATAGGAGCCACTATAAGAGTTGTGGTAGGGGGGATGGAGAAAAGAGACTAATATGAAAAGATATTAAAAAGGAAAATTCACCAGCATATGATGGCTCATAGGAGGTGGGGAATGAGGAACAGAGGGAATCAAGGATTACTCTAAAGTTTGTGACATGGAAGACTAAGTAAATGATGGCTATAACAAGAGGATTTAGTTGTGGAGAAAGAGATCTCAGTTCAATTTGAGGTGTTTGTGCAATAAGCTGTCCAGTGGACAGCAAGTTATAGGTCTAGAACACAATTGAAAGCTATGAGCTGCAGACATAGATTTGGGAATAATTAGTATATGAAGATACCCAGGGGTAATCTGGAAGGAGCAGAAGGAGGTAGAAAAGAGGATACTGGGAGGCACCAACATTAAAGGGAAAGCTAGAAACCAGGAGAGCAATGTTCTCAAGCCAAGGGATGACATGATTTTAGAAAAGAAGTAGTGATCATCCACACTGAAAGTGATGGTTCTAATTTTGTTGAGAAATTTAAACAGCTGTAGAAAATTATCAAAGATAACAAAGTAGGATATTACTGAAGCTCATCTGTATGATATTTGATTCAATTCAATGCACATTTATTGGACCACTCCTATGTTTCTATGGTGTGTTGGAGAAAAATATAATCTACATATAGTTTCAATACTCAAGAAACTTAAGGTCTAAAAGCGGATCCTGAAGTCAAATTTAAAAAAAAAAAAGATTAGTGAAAAAATTTGTGTAAGAAAAACCAGATATTTTGTACTGAATTTTTCAATTTTTATTTGTGCATTTATGCTTCTTTAAATTGAGGCCTTACTTCAGGTATATCAAAAATAGAATCAAAGAATGGAAAGGTTAATAAACAATTAGCAATATCAAATTAAAAAAATGTTTTGGACTCATATAGTAAGTCATGATGTATTTCTATTTCGAATCATACCACAGTTTGATTTGCAGTTTCATTAAATAGTAGCAGATCTTTTAAACATTTAAATGCTTTCTGCTATAGTTTGAATGTCCCCCCAAATATCATGTTAAAGCTTGATCATCGTTGTAATGGTGTTAAGAGCATGGGAAATCGGACTATGGTATTTGAAGGTGGGATATATAAAGGGTGATTAAGCCATGAGGGCTATGCCCTTATGAATGGATTAATCCATTCGTGAATTTATGGGTTAATGGGTTATCATGGGAGCAGACTAGTGACTTTATAAAGAGAAGAAGAGAGTACGTACAATAAAACTTCTTAAAGAAAACATAGGAGAGACACTTCAGGAAATAGGACTGGACACAGACTTCATGAATACGACTCCAAAAGCACGGGCAACCAAAGGAAAAATAAACAAATAGGATTATATCAAACTAAAGAGCTTCTGCACAGCAAAAGAAACAATTAACAGAGTTAAAAGACAACCAACAGAGTGGGAGAAAATATTTGCAAAATATACATCTGACAAAGGATTAATATCCAGAATATACAAGGAACT
>NW_007727492.1:374088-378119 GCF_000696425.1 Galeopterus variegatus | reverse complement strand
AATTCCTTGAAGTTGATATGACAAGCAAACAGAAAGGACATTGTTGGGTGGGAGGGGGGAGGAGGAGGAGGGAGGGAGGTTTCAGTGATGGGCCACAATAATCAACCACATTGTATATTGACAAAATAAATAAATAAAAGTTAAAAGGGAAAAAAAATAAAAGAAGAGAGTACGTAAGTACACTCAGCCCCTCTCCCCATATGATACCCTCCATCACCTCAGGACTCTGCAGAAGAAGGTCCTCACCAGATGTACCCTCTGGACCTTGGACTTCGCAGCGTCCAAAAGTGTAAGAAATAAATTCTGTTTCTTTATAAATTACCCAGTTTCCGGTATTCTGTTATAAGTGACAGAAAATGTACTAATATACTTCTTAATTATCTTTATTAAAAAGTTAGATGTCATTGTCATAATTTGTAATGAGCTTTTGAGAAAATTCTTTAAACAATTTGTTTCTACAGGACTTATTTCTATGGTATTTACATTTATCATATACCTACATTTTACATTAAAGAGCATTTAAATAGCAATCAAAGAACCCCATTATTATCTCAAATACCTCTTTGAAGAAATTGACAAGAACATTTATCAATTATCAATTAAGTGGGGAAGAAACGTGGAATCAGAAATCAGGAAACTGGGTTATCAATCTAAACTCAGTCACTTGCTATTTGTGTAAATTTGGGGAAGTCATTCAACTGTTCTGAAGTGTTCCTATCAGTAAGATGGTATTTTACACCAGGATTGTTGTGAGGCTATAATAAAGTATACAAAGCACTATATCAAGTAAGTATGTGAAGTTGTGTTTCAAACTATGAAATTTGTTTTCAGGCAATGTTACCAGAAGACCATCTGACTGATCAGAAGTTCCCCCAACCAGTCAGGAAAAATTCCATACTTTTAGAGGACTGAGGAGATCCATTCAAGAATAGAGAAAAGAAAGTGAGGCACTGATTTCTAGAGACTGGGAGGCAGCAGACACTGGTTTTGCTAAAAACTAGCTGTGTGATTCTATGCCTCAATCTCCTCATCTGTAAGGGTGGTAACAAGGGATCATTAAAGTATCTTATAGCTTGAGAAATCTATCATTTTAACTCTCTTGTTTGAATAAACTCAACTAAATTTGAGAAATATATAAGTATTTTCAATATTCCAGGGTATATCAAAGTTTACTAAAGAACTTTTAGATTGTTAGTGTCTTAGCACAGATTTCTTGACAAAAATTCAAACTATATATATATTTTTCCATTAAGATTTCAATTTTTAGGAAATATATAAGTATTTTCAATATTCCAGGGTATATCAAAGTTTACTAAAGAACTTTTAGATTGTTAGTGTCTTAGAACAGATTTCTTGACAAAAATTCAAACTATATATATATTTTTCCATTAAGATTTCAATTTTTACAGTGTACACAATGCATTATTGCAATATATAAGAAGTTGGTAATGTACGTACAAATTTATTTCTTGGTTGATTTATTTAGAATTGCAATTGTTTTATTTAACATATGTGTACTGCTTACTACTCTGAGATTTTCAGTGACTGTGAGACTATAAGAAAAGCTAGAGAAAAAAACATGGGAAAAATGAAGCAAACATTTATGACTATACATGATAGTTGAATTAAAACTTTCCATCATATCTTCTATGATTATTTATTATCCTAAACAAGACAGATAGAAAAATATATTAAACATTCTCTTCAGTCTTGAATGAAACATTTAACAACCATGAAATAGCACATCAGTGGATAAAAAAATAAGGTTCCCTTAAGAATATCCGTATTAATTGCATAAATTGTCACATAACTAATAAATAAACAATTCAATATTATGAAAGAATGAATTGCTCCTTTTGTCTTCATTTTGAGGAATGATTATACAATTCTATGAAGTTTTCAGGTCTTACACTTTTGTTATAATTGACGAATTTTTTCTCTATATCTGGAAGCTTTCATCAGCCAACTAAGAATCAGCTTTCTGGACTTCTTTTCCTTTGACACAGTTCTGGGATCAGAAACCCTGCAGAGTTAACTCTGTTTGCTCACTGGTCAGGAGAACACATGGTCACAGACTGATTAAAACAAGACTTTCAGCAGAGTGGGGCTGATTTTTCAAAGTGCCATGATGCAAGTCCCCTCTGTTCCCCTATCCCCACCATATCCTCTCTAGACTGGACTCATGAGAAGAAAATTATTCTACAACTCTTCACAGCACATCTTTCAGTTGAAGAGAGTCAGGCACATACTGGAAACAGTGATGAAGCAGGAGGATGTAACTTTTCCTTCTCATTCATCCCAGGCTTGCCAATGGCCTTGGATGAGTCCCATCACATCTCGGCTTCCACATGGAAGCTATTGAGCTAAATAGCTAATGAAGCTCCTTATGGCTCTTTTATACTATGACTGCTATTTGCCTCATTTTTTCAACTTTTATCTTTTTGTAATCTTCCCTAAGAAACACTATATTGTGATAATTTAATTTAATTTTCAAAAATGATCATACAATAAAATTAACTTTTTTTTTCTCTTGAAGTAAAATTCTATTAGATTTAGCACATGTATAGATTCTTGTAAACAACACCACAGTTAGGGTGCCGAACTCTTCCATCATCCAAAAAGTCCCTTGGACTGTCCCTTTGTAGTCACACCTGTACCCATAGACCCTGGCAACCTTTGATCTACTTTCTATCATTATAGCTTTTTTCCTTTCAAGAATGTCAAGTAAATGATATCATACACTATGTAACCCTTCAAGAATGGCTTCTCTCACTTAGTATAATGATTTTAAAATTTATCCAAGTTCTATAGAATATCAGTAGTTTGTTCCTTTTTACTAATTAATGGTATTCTACTGTATGGATGCACCACAGTTTGCTTATTCGTTTGCTCATTGAAGGACATTAATTTCCAGTGTTTGGCTATCACAGATAAAGTTACTAAGAACACATGTGAACAGGCTTTTGTGTGAATATAAGTTTTCATTATTCTAGGGTAAATACCCAGGAGTGGGGTTACTAGGTCAGATGGTGTGTATGTTTAACTTTACATAAAACTATAAAACTGTTTTTGAAAGTGGCTGTACCATTTTGCATTTCTACCAGCAATGTATGAGAATTTTAGTTCCTTATCAGCATTTGGTATTGTCAGTAATTTTTATTTTAACCATTCTGATAGGTGTGCAGTGATATCTAATTGTGTTTTTATTTAAATTTATCTAATGGGTGATGATGTTGAGCATCTTTTCATGTGTTTATTTGCCATCTTTATATCCTCTTTGGTAAAGTGTCTGTTCAAGTCCTCTGCCCATTTTTAAATTGGGTTGTTTTCTTACTGTTGAATTTTGATAGATGTTTATACACTTTTGATACATAGGCTTTGTCAGACAGGTGATTTGCAGATATTTTCTCCAGGTCTACAGCTTGTCTTTTCACTCTTTTGGCATTCTCTCTCTTTCTTTCTTTCTTTTTTTGTAATTATTTTATTGAAACATATTGATTGTACATATTTATGAGATACAGAATTATATTTCAATACATATGTTCAATGTGTGATGATTATATTGAGGATAATCAGCATATTCATCATGTCAAAACCCAGTCATTTCTTTGTGATGTGCACATTTGATCTCCTCTCTTCTAGACATTTGGTGACATGCAGTAAATCATTGTTCATTATAGATTCCTGGGTCGACTGTACAACAATAGGACTTGTTTTCTTATATAGCTGTAATTTTGTGTCCATTAATCGGACCCCCAATATCCCCCCACCTCCCATTTCCCATCTTGGTAGTACCTTGAACAGAGCAAAAGTTTTTAATTTGATGGGGTTCGATTTGTCAATTTTTTTCTTTACAGATCCAATTTTGATGTTATTCCTAAGAACTCTTTGCCTAAACCTAGGTCATAAAATTTTTCTCTAAGAAAATAATTTTTTTTTTCCTTTTTGTCTTTTTTTACTGACCGGTAACGGGATCGCAACCCTCGGTGTCACGCCCGTACCAGGGACCAGCAACGGGATCGCAACCCTCG
>NW_007727492.1:363380-373938 GCF_000696425.1 Galeopterus variegatus | reverse complement strand
TTTTTTACTGACCGGTAACGGGATCGCAACCCTCGGTGTTGCGCCCGCACCGCGCTCAGCCAGTGAGCGGGAACCGGTCTCCACATGGGATCCAAACCCTCGGCTGGAGCTCCGCCGCGCTCCCAAGCAGCGCACTCTCCAGTGCGCCACTGGGCCGGCCCTCTAAGAAAATAATTTTAAAGAAAGAAAATGCTATATTCATAAGGACATTCCTCACAGCACTATTGGTAAACGTGAAAATAGGAAATAATCTCATGTTGCCACCATGAAGCAATGGGTACATAAACTATGACACTATCATCCTTTGGCTATTAAAAGCATTTATTGAGAGTGAATAATAATATCACAGAAAAAAACGACTATAATTTAAGTTAAAGTAATATACAATTATATCTGCTATATGCTTACAGTTACAGAAAAACAAACCAAATACTGCTTATAAAAGAGATAATAAGAAAATATAATAAAAATGTTAACAAAGGTTGTCTATAGTGATTCTAGGTAACTTTTTCAATTTTTTCTACTTTTCTATATTTCCCTAATTTTCTTTAAATTATATTTATGAAATAAGCCAAAACACGAAGTTTTGTTTTTTAAAAAATTTGCTCTTGATGGGGCCAGCCCGGTGGTGCACTGGATAGTGCGCCGCTTGGGAAGCGCGGCGGCGCTCCCGCCCGAGGGTTCAGATCCCACATGCGGACCGGTTCCCGCTCACTGGCTGAGCGAGGCGCGGGAGCAACGCCGAGGGTTGCAATCCCGTTGCCGGTCCCCGGTCCGGTACGGGGGCAACACTGAGGGTTGCGATCCGTTGCCGGACACGGAAAAAGACAAAAAGACAAAAAAAAAAAAAAATTTGCTCTTGATATTTTGTCTCTGATGTGAGAGCAAGCACTGTCTTATACTGGGTCTTCCTTTTATACAATAAAGCTCCTGCTCTGTCCTGGTGGGTTGGCCAATTAGCCAGGGGCAAAGAAATTTAAAGAGAAAGGTCTTTCTACCCTGGCTGGGGTAGAGTTGCCCCAGAGTTGGGGCTGGACTGGGGGTGAGGGTGGGAGTAGGAGCACATTTGATAGCTCAAGGGGACACTAGTTGTAGCCTACATACTCTCAGACTCTATTCCCATTTCTTTCTTAGTTCACTGCTTCATTAGTTAGAAGCCAAGCGTTCTGCAAACAGTCTATATTTGCGTATAGAGAAGGGATCATATTTATTCAGTTACTTTCAAGGGCCCTCTGCATGTAAGAACCTGTGTCCTGTGACACCAAGAGGACTAATATACAGCCCCTATCCTGGAGGCCCTCACAATCCAATGATTCCATCCACCATCCAACATGGGTAGTCCACTCATCACTACTGCTGCTAAATAAGCTCTTCTCTGCTGGAGATGGCTGAATTTTGAAAATTACCTTTCACTTAATATCTCCCCAAATAGCTACACGATTTGCCTTTCTTGGTCTCCTACCCTGAGCTATAAAATTGTGTTGTGCTTTGTTTCTTCAATAATAGTTGCTGCATTTCATACCAGGGCAGTGCTTCAGAGGAGATAGGTAATTACCACAGAGTTCTCCAGGAGGACAGGTGAAATCCTCATCTTGGATCAGGAGCAGAACCTGAAATCCTCATCTTGGATCAGGAGCAGAACCAACAGGCATCATGGATCCATTTATCCATATTTCCCCTTTCTAAATGGCAATCTAAGTGAGCCAAAAAGCCTCGGACAGGTGAAATCCTCATCTTGGATCAGGAGCAGAACCAACAGGCATTATGGATCCATTTATCCATATTTCCCCTTTCTAAATGGCAATCTAAGTGAGCCAAAAAGCCTCCCATCCTCCACACCTGACAAAGTTAATTTGCTCTGAGTTAATCTCAGAATCCTTCGGACTCACTTGAATATTTCACCTAAGACATTCAGGACCCATCTGCAGTGTCTGAGAGGATACAAAGCACAAAGATATAAAATCACTGTTCAGTGCCATAGGGCAAACAAGGCCATCATGATGGGATGACAAGGGCAAGTCCCCAGTGATATGCCTTCCTACCAGAAGCAAGCTGCTCTCTGGACGTGACCTGTTGCTGCCTATGGCTTGGTTACCTTTGGCCTGGAAGCAGGGCTATGCTAATAAAAAAGGGGCTCATTGCTTTTTTCCCCATTCTTGAAAACATTACATGCCTTGCAGATTACATGATAATTATACTTCAGGGCTGCCAAGGAACTTCAGGAATAATTATCATATGATTTGCAGGTTTTAGAGCTCATGGTACCACTTCAGTGCTGGGAGGCCTTCTTCAGTCATTCACAGCAATTACCCTTCTCAAAGTGCACTCTCACAATCTTAGATCATTTTTTGAGCCTAATGAGAAATCATAGAGGCTAAATGAGATGTGTTCAAAGGAGGCCCAGTGATTTAGAGGGATGTGAAATTTCACCTTGGTCCTGACTGGAAAGACTTCCAAATCAGAGTCTTTCACTGGGGCCACATGAAGTCTGAAATTTAATAAAGCCTAACACCTGCTAAGGGACCTTTCTTATAATAGACACAAAAGTGTCTACTCCTTCCTTACTCTTCATAGACACCTAGAAACATGATTAAAAGTAGCATTGCCAATGCCTCTGATGACAGAACCAGTCATTTTCACCACTTAACTGAAATTGCTTTGATCGTGTTTCATACAATGCCCATTTAAGTGGTAAATCTACTGAGAACTGTGCCCTCTCAGCAGGTGAAGCTTTAGCGGATCATTCCTCTCCTCCTTTGGCATTGCAGACTCCATTCTTACCTGGTTATCATCCTACTTCTCTTTACCTTCTTTGCTGATTCCTTTAACACTGCACCGAGTACTGTGTTTGACACATAGTAGGTGATGGATAATTGCTTATAAATAAATTGGGGGTAATTCAATACTGTCTAGGAATTGCACTGAATGTGTATGTATTAATAGTTAAGAAGAGTGTATGCAATGTAAGAGACTACTGTCTGATTATTCATCATCCAATACCTATTTAGCTCCTGTTATGTGACGGACAACAGGATAGCACTAGGGTCACAGCTAGGAACAACATAGAATCACACACAGTTTCTGTCCTTGGGGAACCTGGTCTGATGGGAGGTGCTGATAAATAAAAAGAGGACTGTGAAGCATCAAGCAGATGTACCAACTCCATGCTTGGAGGATGAGAGCAGTCCTCCCCTGAACTTTAGGCTAATACCTGAAGGATGATTAAGATTTGGAGAATATTAAAAGGAAGCATGGTTCAGGTGAAGGAAAGAGACTGCGAGAGAGCCTGCAGGGGAAAGTGAGTGGAGAGAAGTTCAAGGGCATTTGGAAGGCAGACTTTGAAGGAGTGAAGGGTGATGGCAAGGGAAGAGGCAAGTAAGGGACAGATTCATTCAGGATTTGTATATTTAGAAGGATTCAGGGGAATGTCTAAGTAGGGGGTGAGCAGTTTGTGCTCAGGACAGTCATTTTGCCTGACAGGGAACTTTAGAGTTCTGGATGAGGCCTGATAACTGAGGGTTTCCTGGCTGTTGTGCCTGGTGTAAGGCAACTGGGTATATGGCCCTTTCCCTTGCAGGATAATTAATGAGATTCCCACAAGAGGGTGCCCTAGCAGAAGAAAGTGCTGGCTCATCCATTCATATGCTGTGAATGACTCATCAGCTCCCTCAGAGTAAATCAGGGCCCTCAGAGAGGCTCCAGCGTGAAAACATCCTCTGATGATGAAAGTAATGGACACTGGCCCAGTTAAATTCCTGGGGGCCTGAATCACAGGTGTTCCTGTGACTTCACAAACAAGACTCCTCTGATCACATTAGTGCTCTATTTTCTCATAAATTTCTCATATATTTTTCTGTGGGAACCTCACACTATTTGTGAGAGCACTGATTAAGTTTGTACTTACCGTGTAAGAAATGAGCTGCCTGTCTGGACTCTAAAAAGAGTCAAGGTGAACCTTTTGCCTTCTTTCACTCCACACCATATGCATCACCATCAGATCTGCTACAAGACCAAGAGATTGTGTCATATTTGAGGTAAAATACTACAGTCACTTAGAGCCCTAGAAATATTCCTGGCACCTTAAAGTCACTTGATTTCCTAGTGATATTATCTTGGAATTTCAGCCCATTTCCCCAGGAAGTGCTATCAGCAGTACAGGATGCAGAATTTAGTATAATGAGCAGACAACAATATGGGAGTTTTAAGCCCAGGCTGTGTCTTGGAAAGCTGTTTAAATAAAAAGAACATATTTTTCCTTGCCTAAAAACCCCTTATTGGAAAAGTGCTCCCCAACTCACTAGAGATTTTGACCTAGTCATATAAAGTAAATAATGGATGTTATCTGACATGGCCCCTTACTTGCCCAGGCTCTTTCCAAAGCTCTAGGAGGGTCCTAGTGATTTTATACTGTAATTCTGTATTATTTTTCTTAAATAGGACCCCCCAAATTATATAAGCTTCAGGTTGTCCCCACAAAACCTTGGTTACCTAGATGTTATTTCTATGAAGTCATATCTAAGTCCATGCTTTCAGCAGCACACCTGTTAGTCTCCACTAGATTGAACATGTCTAGGACAATAGCAATTGTTTCAAATTGTACGTATTTCCACCAACTTTTCTTCGCTGGTTTTTCTTTAAGGGACTATTGTATCAAAGAGAAGGAAGGAAGTGACTAAGAAAAGGAAGTTATGCCTAAGTCATTTAAAAAGCGTATTATTCAGTGACAAAACATTTTCCCAAAGCAAGGGTTTCAAGCTAGGCTAAGGACAGTGTGAACTGAAACAAATCTTTGAGGAATTGAATTCCTTCTTTGCCCTGCTCCTACCATTCTGCATACAGAGTTCTTTGAGCTTTCATGAGTTTCCCCAGTGTCCTGTCTGCATTTCCAAGCTTACTTAATTCATGGTCTGTCTGCCTCTCTGCCTTTTTTTCCCTCAGCCCCCAGAGATGTGCGTGCCTACTTTCTGCTTTACTGGCTCATTTCCATCTTCGGCACGTGAGAGCTTCTCTGCTGGATGCAGATATATTACCTCTGTTTTCCTGGAATCGGTCCCATCACGCCGGTCTCTGACAGCTCCCTTCCACATTACTTTACTCTGAGGCATCCCCCTATGTCACACCAGCTAGCAAGGCTGATAGGTACAGTGAACTTAGCATGCTTTTTTCCATTCTCACCATGAGAAATCATTTACAGTGGTGGTTAGCCTTTGCAATGGGAAAACAAGAAAGAATCTTGTTCTTTGTGGTCTCAAGCCTATAGTGACAGAGGCTGATTTACTATGAAACTTCCGGCTTCAGGCAGAAAGGACCTAAAATACAGTAATGCACACCTGTCTACACACATTTAAACATGTATTGTGTTTGTCCACTAATACATATGCACCTGGGTGCAAGCCCTAACTCAACCTCTTTCTACATGTCGGATATATGAGAAGGAGCACATTTTTTTTTCTTTGACATTCAGTTAAACTAAAAGCAAAAACAGCCATCTGCACTGCCTTTGATACAGTAGATTGCTAAAAGCTGTTCCCTGTCAGACCTCTTCTTTCAGCCTTGGCAAGGAGACACATACACATATGACACTTCTGTCATTCACATATGAAACACACAGATTTCAACAGAGTCACAGGACTTCTATAAAACCATCATGCTAAATACTAAATTCTCTCTAACGGCTGGCTTTTCTTCTGTTGCAGTAGCAGAATGGAAGGCATTTACTTCATTTTCAGGTTTTGTGTTTTGTGTGTATGTTTTTTTGTTTTTGCCACTGAGGTCAACAAACATTCTCTCTGATCCTCAATTGTGTTCCACATTTTTCATTAACACTTGCATTTAAGTAGCTCATTCTCATTCTTTCCATTGTTCCTGTTTTGTGGGAACTATCTGCTGGCAGTTTCCATGCCAACCCCAAATCTTGGGGTCCTGCTGCTAGATCACAAGCTGCCATTAGCATATTTTTAATAGCACCTGATTGCCCTCCAAAGACCTTCTAGTAGCTGTACTTCATTAGCTCAGAGTGTCATGAGATTTGATTACATATTTACAGTATGGAATACAGAGGGAATATGCTGAGCTGCACAGTTAGTCTCCCAGGCTTAGTGTTCCATGAGTGCCAGGTTGATTCCTTGGGTCCCATTTGAAGGGTTGATCATGACAATTTTGTGGTCCATGGAGGTATCAGTTCTTGCTTCCTAGAGCTGACTTACCATAATGTGGAACACCAGGATGGCCCTCAAATTTGTGGATGACTTCTCTCACTCTCAGTGGAAAAATCAGCAACTCTCCAGTGATTAGAGACCTGAGCAGGGTTGATGTTACCATCTTGCTCTTTCTAACTTAAGCAAAAGGGTGATGTTACCATCTTGCTCTTTCTAACTTAAGCCAAACTGAATGGAGGAGACACTACTGATCAGGAGTCAGTTTCTCTTCAAGAAAAGATTAGAGAAAGAATAGTGAATTCGAAGTACTTTAATAATTAAGAGTCTTAAGAGGATAGAAAATTTCAAAGTAAACATTAAGAAGTTTTGAAATTAAGTTGTTGCTTTGAAGTCCCAAGGACTCTCAGCAATCAGAGCTAAGTAGAATTTTGACACCTCAAGTGAAGTGAAGACAAGAGGAAGTTTAAAATTGCTACTAAAATTTGAATAAAGCAAAACAGAATTAGGTTAAACTGTTGTTAAGAACAATTCAGTGTAGAAGAACCTTGCAAACTTAGGTGCTTATGGGAAGAAGACAGGCAAAGCAGATGAATGAAGTGAGATGAATGAAGACGATGGAAGGCGATATACACTGAGCGTCACTGCTGCGGACACACGAGTGACATAAGGACTACAACCCAGAGGGCACCAACCCAGAGAGCATCAACTCATCCAAAGGGTGTGCTCTCCCCAACAGGTATTAGGAGGGCCCAGTGCTGCCAGATCTTCATATAGCTGAGCAAAAGTTAGAAATATATATTTTTGGTAAAATCTCTCAATTTTAAAATATGGAGCATCTAATAATTTGACTTTAAAACATTGGGCAGCCTAACACTGTGTAGGGCAAACAAACAAACAGAAAACACAAAAAACACTTCTTTTGTTAACTATGGCGCATGACCTGCCAATTCGCAACCTGTTTTAAAAGGAAGTCTTTTTTGTTGTTATTAACTTTTTTGTCCAATTATTTTATTGTGATAAAATACACATAACATAGAATTTACCATCTTAATTGTTTTTAAGTGTACAGCTCAGTGTTATTAATACACTCTTAATGCTGTGCAACCATCACCACCATCCATCTCCTTAGGTCTTTTCATCTTGTAAAACTGAAACTCTATATCCATTAAACAATAACTCCCTGTTCTCCCCTCCCCCAGCCCCTGACAACCACCATGCTGTTCTTTGTCTCTACGAATCTAATTACTCTCAGTTGCTCATATAAGTGGAATCACACAGTAGTTGTCTTTTTGTGACCAGCTTACTTCACTTAGCATAATGTCTTCAAGGTTCATCCATATTGTAGTATCTGTCAGAATTTCCTTCCTTTTTAAGACTAAATAATATGCCATTGTATGTACATACTGCTATTTGCTTATCCTTTCATTTATTGAGGGACACTTGAGTTGCTTCCACATTTTAAATATTGTGAGGAATGCTACTATGAACATGGGTGTACAAATATCTCTTTGAGATGCTACTTTTAATTCTTTGGGGCATATACCCAGAAGTGGGATTGCTGTATAATATGGTGATTTTGATGTTTTTTAGAAACTGTCATACCATTTTCTATAATGGCTGTAACATCTTACATTCCTACCAACAGTGCACAAGGGCTTCAATTTCTCCACATCTTTATTGACACTTGTTATTTTGTTGTTTGTTTGTTTGTTTGTTTGTTTTTTATAGGAGCCAGCCTAAAGGGTGTGTGGAGGTATCTCACTGTAGTTTTAGTTTGTATTTCCTTAATGATTAGTGATGTTGAGATCCTTTTTATGTGCCTCTTGGCCATTTATATATCTTCTTTGAATAAATGTCTATTCAAGTTCTTTGCTCATTTTTGAATTGGGTTTTTTGTTGTTGTTGTTGAGCTGTAGGAGTTCTCAATATATTTAATAATCTCTTATGAGATACATGATTTGCAAATAATTTCCTTCACTTTTTTGGTTGCATTTTTACTCTATCGATATCTTTTGATGCACAATTTTTCAAAATTTTCATGAAGTACTATATGCCTATTTTTTTCTTTTGTTTTCTGTGCCTTTAGAGTCAGATCTAAAACTTATTGCCAAATCCAATGTATTAAAGTTTTTCCCTATGTCTTCTCCTAAGAGTGTTACAGTTTTAAGTCTTATATTTGGTCTTTGATCCATTTTGAGTTAATTTTTTCATACTGTTTTTTATATTTACTTTTAACCAACAAATAATAGTTCTGTATATTTATGGGGTAAAATGAGATGTTTTGATCTATGTATACATTATACAAAGATTTGATAAAGCTAATTACCATATCCATCACCTCACTAAATCATCTCTTTTTGTGGTGAGGATGTTAAAAATCTTTTACCAATTTCAAAATATATAATACATTATTATTAACTGTGGTCACCATGCAGTACAACAGATCACTAAAACTTATTTGTCCAGTCTACTTTGTCCCCTTTGATTAACATCACTCCTTTTCCTATCACTCCTCCTTCCCCTTCCCCACCCAGCCTCTGGTAAATACATTTCTACTTTGAGTTAATTTTCGTCTATAGCGTTAGGTAAGGGCTCAACTTCATTCTTTGCATGCAGCTATCCAGTTTTCCCAGCACCATTCATTGAAAAGATTGTCCTTTATGATTGAACGGTCTTGATATCCTTGTGAAAAATTATTTGACCATATATGCAAGGGTTTATTTCTGGGCTGTCTATTCTATTCCATCGATCTATGTCTGTCTTTATGTCAGTACCACATTGTTTTGATTACTGTATCTTTGCAGTAGGTTTTGAAATCAGTAAGTGTGAGTCCTCTAGCTTTGCTTTTACTTTTTGAGATTGATTTAGTTATTCATAGTCCCTTGAGATTCCATATGAATTTTATTGAGGATTTTTCTATTTCTGGAAAACATGTCATTGGGATTTTCGTAGGAACTGCACTGAATATGTAAATCACTTTGGGTAGTATCAACATGTCAGCAATATTAAATCTTCTAGTCCATGAACATGGGATGCATTTCCATTTATTTATGTCATCTTTAATTTCTCTCAGCAATGTTTGGTAATTTTTTTTGTACAAGTCTTTCAGCTTTTTGGTTAAGGTAATTCCTAAGTATTTTATTCTTTTAGATGCTGTAAATGAGATTATTTTTTAAATTTCTTTTTTCAATTGTTTATTGTTAGTGTACAAAAGTTCAACTAAATTCTGTGTGTTGACTTGCTATCTTGCTATTTTGTTGAATTCATTTATTAACTCTAACAGTTTTTTTGTGTGTGGAATCGTTAGGGTTTTCTACATATAACATGATATCATATGTGGACAGAGATAGTTTTACTTCTCCCTTTCCAATTTTGATGTTTTTATTTCTTTTTCTTGCTTAATTGCTTTAACTAGATCTTCCAATACTATATCAAATAGAAGTAGTGAAAGTGGGCATCCTTGTCCTATTCTTAGAGGAAAAGCTTTCAGTGTTTTGCCACTGAGTATAATGTTTGCTGTGGGTTTTTCATATATGGATTTTATTATACTAAGGTAGTTTATTTCTATTTATAGTTTGTTGAATTTTTTTATTATGAAAGGGTATTAAATTTTCTCAACTGTTTTTTCTTCATTAAATGAGATGATCTAATATTTTTTCCCCTTCATTCTTTTAATGTGGTGTATAACACTGATTGATTTTTGTACATTGGACCATTCTTGGATTCCAGGAATAAATCTCACTTGATCATGGTGTATACTTCAAATATGCTGCTAAATTTGGTTTGATAGTATTATGTTGAGGATTTTTGCATTAAAGGATTCTTTTGTTCATATGGAATATTGACCCATAATTTTCTTATTTCCTAATGTCTTTGTCTGGCTTTGGTATCAGTGTAATGATGGCTTCATAGAATAAGTTCCTTCTTCAGTTTTTTGAAAAAGTTTGAGAAGTATTGATATAAGTTCTTCTTCAAGTTTTTGGTAGAATTCATCCATGAAGACATTGGATCCAGGACTTTTCTTTGTCAGGAGATTTTTGATTATTGATTCAATCTCCTTACTAGGTATAGGTCTGTTTTAGTCCGTTTTGTGTTGCTATAACAGAACTACCCGAGACTGGGTAGTTTATAAGGAAAAGAGGTTTATTTGGCTTATGATTCTGGGACAGCTGCATCTGGCACGGGCCTCAAGCTGCTTCTACTCCTGGTGGAAAGTGGCAGGCAGCCAGTGGGTACAAGCAGATCACATGGCGAGAGGAAGCAAGAGAGAGGAAGCAAGAGAGAGAGAGAAGGTGCCAGGGTCTTTCTAAGCAACGAGCTCTCATGGGAACTAATAGAGCGAGAACTCACTCATTAATTCCCCCTCTCCCAGGGAGAGCATTAATCCATTCATGAGGGAT
>NW_007727492.1:351182-363370 GCF_000696425.1 Galeopterus variegatus | reverse complement strand
CCACATTGGGGATCAAATTTCCACATGAGTTTTGGAGGGGACAACACATCCAAACTCTATTTTCTATGTCTTCATGATTTAGTCTTGATATGTTTTGTGTTTCTAAATATTTCTTCATTTTATCTAAGTTATCCAATTTGTTGGTGTAAAATTTTCATATTATTGTCTTTTATTTCTTTGTACTTCTGTAGAACCAGTAGTAATATCCCCATTTTTATTTATGATGTTAGTAAATCGAGAATTTTTTTTAAGTCATCCTTTTTTTCTTGTCCATGTAGTTAAAGTCTTGTCAATTTTGTCAGTCTCTTCAAAGAACCAATTTTTGGTTTCACTGGTGTTCTCTATTGTTTTTCTATTTTTTTCTTTGTTTATCTGTTCTCAATTTATTATTTCTTTCCTTCTGGTAGCTTTGGATTCAGTTTGTTCTTCTTTAGTTTGTCCCTTTGTTGTATGGTTAGGTTGTTGACTTGAATCTTTCCTGTTTTTTTTAATTTCAGTATTTATAGCTATACATTTTCTCCTTAGCACTACTTTCACTATGTCCCATAGTTTTGGTATGCTATGTTTTCATTTTCATTTGTCTGTATTTTTTAACTTCCTTTTTGTTTTCTTCTTTGATCCATTGGTCGTCTAACAGTGTGTAATTTAATTTTTATAAATTTGTAAATTTTCTAGTTGTACTTCTGATAATTGATTTCTAACTTCATCCTGTTGTGGTTGGAAAAGATATTTAGTATAATATTTACCTTCTTCGTTCTAGTGATACTTAATTTATGGCATAACATATAGTCAATCTTGGAAAATGTCCCATGTGCACTGAAGAAGAATGTGTATACCCTTGTTGGGTAGAATGTTCTATACATGTGTTAGATCTAGTTGTCAACTCCTCTATTTCCTTACTTATCTTCTGTCTGATTATTCTGCTTTTTATTTAGAGTGGACCTTAGTCTCCAGATATTACTGTAGAACTGTCTGTTTCTCCTTTCAGTTCTGTCAGTTTTTGTTTCATATATTTTGACGATCTGTCATTAGGTGAATAAAGATTGACTATTGTTATATCTTCTTGCTGCATTGAATCTTTTATTAAAACACATTGTCCTTTTTTTATTGTTACCTTTTGTGATTTTAAGTCTACTGTGTCTGTTGTTAGTATAGTCATACCTGTTCCTTTTTGGTTACTGTTTGTATAGAATATCTATTTCCATTCTTTTGCTTTTAATCTATTTGTGTCTATGGATTTAAAGTGAATCTCTTGTAGACAGCATATACCTGGCTCATGTGTTTTTAACTATTTTTCAATCTCTGTCTTTTGATCAGAGAGTTTAAGACACTTACATTTACAGTAATTACTGATAGAAAGGGACTTTTGTCATTTTGCTATTTGTTTTCTATATGCTTTATAGCCCTTTTTCTTTCTCATTTACTGTATTACTGTCTTTTGTGGTTAGTTGACTCTTTTGTAGTGAAATGTTTAAAATCTTTTCTCATTTCCTTATGTGTAATTCTATAGCCTTTTGGGGGGGGGGTGTTACCATGGTATTACATTTAACATTGTTATAACATTATAATTTGAATTTATACCAGTTTAATTTCAATAGCATACAAAAAATCTATTTTACAGCTTCATCCCCACCCCTTTCAGTTGATGATGTCACAAAATTACATCTTTATACATTGTATGCCCCAACACATTAACAAATGTATAATTTTTTAGTATATTAGTCTCTGAAATTATGTAGGAAACAAAATGTGGAGTTATAAATCAAAGTTACAGTAATACTAGATTTTAAACTAGTCATTTTAAAAAATGTATTAGTCTCAAAGCATATAGTAAACAAAAAAGTGGAGTTATAAATTGTTGTTCCAATAATACTAGCTTTCTTTTTTTTCCTTTTTGTCTTTTTTCGTGTCCGGCAACGGATCACAACCCTCAGTGTTGCACCCGTACCAGACCGGGACCGGCAACGGGATTGCAACCCTCGGTGTTGCTCCCACACCTCGTTCAGCCAGTGAGCAGGAACCGGTCTGTATGTGGGATCCGAACCCTCGGCGGGAGCGCCGCCACGCTCCCAAGCAGCGCACTGTAGCAGTGCGCCACCGGGCCGGCCCCAATAATACTAGCTTTCTTAAGTAGTATTTATGTGTTTATCTTTATTGAGATATATATTTCTTTATATGTATTTGAGTTACTGTTCATTGTCCTTTTATTTTACCCTGCAGGACTTCCTTGACCATTTTTTGCAGAGCAGGTCTACCGATAACAAATTCCCTGAGATTTAGTTTATCTGGGAATGTCTTAATTTCTCCCTTACTTTTGAAAGATAGTCTTGCCAGATATAGCATTTTTGTTAATAGTTTTTTTTTAGCACTTTGAATATATTGGGCCGCTGTCTTCTGGCCTCCAAATTTCTAATGAGAAATTTGCTGATAATCTTATTGAGGATCACCTCTATGAGATGAGTCACTTTTCTCTGCTGTTTTCAAAATTCTTTCTTTGTCTTTGCTTTTCAAAAGTTTGATTATAATATGTCTTGCTGTGAGTCTCTTTGAGTTCATTTTACATGGAGATCATTGAACTTCTTGGATGTTTATATTCCTGCCTTTCATCAAATTTGGGAAGTTTTCAGCCATTGTTTCTTCAGATATTTTCTCTGCTCTTTTATCTCTCTCTCTTCTCCTTCTGGAACTCCCACAATACATATGCCAATGGTGTCCAACAGGTCTGTCAGGCTCTGTTCACTTCTCCTTAATCTTTGTTCTTTCTGTTCCTCAGGTTCACTCATTTCGATTGTACTATCTTCAGCTTCACTGATCCTTTCTTTTATCTTGAAAAATCTGCCTTTGAATCTCTCAGGCAAATATTTTATTTCAGTTATTGTACTTCTCAGCTCCAAAATTTCTCTTTGGTTACTTTTTAGGTTTTGTGAATATTTTATCAATTTTTAAATCAATATTTTAATTTTGTTCATACTTTAGTTTTTTGGCTTTCCACATCTTCCTTTGGTTCTTTGGGCATCTTCAAGATAGTTGTTTTAAAATCTTTGTCTAGTAGATCTTTGTCAAGAATAGGTTCTGTTATTTTTTCCATTTGAATGGGCATACTTTTCTGTTTCTAGGTGTGTCTTGTGATTTTTTTGTTGCAAACTGGCTATTTTTGCTTTTTTGATTGTTGTAAGGTGTCTCTGTGCTGATGATCAGCCTGAGGTATAAACCTAAGGACTTCTCAGGTCTTCTCTGAGCCTTTCCGTGGGCATGTGCAATCACTTTCTATTTTTTCTCATATATGCAGTTGTTTTAAAATATTTTATTCTCTAATGATGGGCTCCCAAAAAGGAGAAAAAAAAATGAAGGGGGATGGGAAAAGGGCACCAGCCCTTTAAATTCCCCAAAAGTCACTTTAGCAAGAGGGGGAGGGGCTTGTAACAATGGGGAGAGGCGCAACAACAATGGCCACCTACCTCTGTCTGCACCACTGTGATGAGAAGCAGCAATCAGTGACCAGAGAAAAGATCACTGATATTTGGGGGACAGGGTCCTTTTTTGCTCAACCTGGTTCCTGAAATATGTTTGCAAGCTGCTCCAGGAACACATGCATGGCTACTTGCCACATGGCTGAGAGGTGAGGAATGTGTAGCTGCTACTGTACTAAATGCTGACATTGACAAAAATTAACTGCAGTTTACGATCCAAGCCTTCTCCTGGAAGTTGCAAGTCTTCAATACAGTCCAGAGTTCCAAAATAGCTACATCAAACAGATTCTATGAGTACAATTGTTGTCTACATGAGAAGTCAGATTCCTGGTGCTTCCCACTCTGCCATCTTCCTAGAATATTCTTATAAAGAAGTCATTTTTAATCTTAGAACTAAGATACTATTTAAATATTAAATCTAAATTTCTAACTAAGGAAGTATATTTTGATAGAAAGCAACACTAGATGAAGTTGTACACTAATCTGTATTCCCAGGTAAATTTTTATGGGCCTAGTCATTGACTTCATATAATCAAGCAATGCCAGAAGAATGGAAAGAACAATGAGAAATAGAAGAGTTCAAAAGATAACACAAAACAAAACATGGTTGGCTGGTATAGTCATAGAAGGCTTCAAGGAAGAGGTCGGACTTGATCTGTCCTTCAAAGGTTAATTGGACTTGAAGAAAACAGAGATGAGAGGGAATGTTTTTCTAGGCAGAAGGCACAGTAGAACCACAAATCCAAAGGCAGGAAATTATAAGATGCTTTCTTCTCCATTGAGTAGATTGAAATGTCACAGAGGCAATGCTGGGCAAAAATAAATAAATAAATATTAACACAAAGCAAAAAAGAAAACATTACTGCTTACTTACAGTTCTTAACTTCCCATATTAAGGCTGAGAGGCATGAAAAATTGCATTTATCTCAGGAATGCAGACTCAGGTATTTGAATAAGGCTGCCTGAAAAGCTGACAGTCTAAAAGGCATTGCTTTAGTACTCACAGCATTTACTTAAGTCATGTTCATGTGGACACATTTCTCCTGAATTTCCTCAGAAGTCTTTGTACACACACAGCCTAATTATTTTTTCATTTATTCTTATTACTTCTGTATACTGTCGCTGTGTTAGTAGATCACAAGCTTAATTTTGAATTCCATTTGTAAGCTTTGAATCTCACACATGGATTTTTTTTTTTAAAGGAGTCAGAAGTTTATTTGCCCATTGAGGTCAATTGTAGGTGCTTTCTCTGATACTTGCCACCTATGGTCCTCAAAAGGCTTGGTGGTTTCAACATTAATTTGACTAGTCCATAATTAGACTAAACGTTATAATAGTTTAACTATTGATGGAGAGTTTTGCTCTTCTCAGTATTAAGACTCTGCCTTTCTAACATAACTTGCTTACACATCTGGAATTTGACTAGTCCATAATTAGACTAAACGTTATAATAGTTTAACTATTGATGTAGAGTTTTGCTCTTCTCAGTATTAAGACTCTGCCTTTCTAACATAACTTGCTTACACATCTGTTTCTGAAGAGCTGCTTCCCAAGCAAAGTCATAATGTGGGACTGTGGAGTTAGTTCATCTCCAATCAAGTCTGCCCTGGAGAAGACTCTTCAGGTGTGGAAGGGGGTCCTGGAAGGATGCCAACAGGGGCTTGCATAGGACAATCAGGAGGAAGGATGTTAATTAAAAGTCCAGTTAAGTAGCTCAAAAGAATAATAAATCAAGAAGTTGATCAAGCCAGAGGGGCTGAGTAGGACAGGAGCCAAAGCATCAAAGTGAGGGTCAGAAACAGGGTTATTAGAAACAGCCAACTCAGGAAGTCACTCTGGGAAGTCTGAGACAATGCTCTTGCAACATCTGGTACACAGGTTGGTGAGCCCAGCTGAACAGGGCCTTTGTTCTAACAGTACCATAGCCTGGATAGATCCATCTAATCTGATGGAAATGGAACAGTATTGAGAGACAATTTTGCAAGCACTAGTTGTGGAGCATTGTTTTCCTGCTCGGTCAAATGAGAGATTTGTACCGATGGTCTCTTATGTCTGCATGAATGATAACATTCTCTGACACCATCTGCGTATAGTAGCTGAAGCTCTGAGCTCATGTCTCTCCTAGACCCAGCCAGTCCTCTCTGAATCTTTACAAATTTATCCCTGGTAAATGTGCTGAACATCAACTGATCTGCCCTAGGTAACATCTGAAGAAAGCAAACAGCCAGGAAAGAGGTCCAAACACCCACCCTCCGTCAGCAATGGGAGGCACATTGGTTCGCACCTTCTGCAGGAAGGAAACCCCTGCAGAGAGTTCCTTTCCATATGTCCCACGATCAAGCCCTGGAATCTGGGAAAATGCTTGCAATGTGAATGTGTTTTTCTATAAAATCAAGTACACTAATCAGGTTGCAAGAAAGCAAGTAAATTGCATGCCAAGTTTGCCTGTGGTAGCATAAATGAGCCTTAGCTGTTTCCTGAAGATAGGAGCTGCGACTTTCATGGGTACAGCTGACTGAGCTCACACATTTCACCCTTGGCCTACTTTGTTTATCTCGGGACCATTGAAGCATTCAGTCTAGACTGTACAGTATTTCCAGTGTCTCCTGTTACTTCTTTCCCAAGCATCTGGTTTTTCTCAGGCCCCACGTGACTCACCCTACATGGCCTTGTGCTGAATCCAAGAACGCCTGTGGAATGTCCTGTCTCCTGTGTGGGTCACTGAAGACATCTGCTGAAGCCCGGGGCCTGTCCGCTAAGGTGGCTTGTGGAACAATACAAACTTGGGTTTTCTTTCTAGACAGTGAGTCTGGGGCCTTTGAATATGACTTTATACTGGACTTCAGAACTCAGGGAAGGACACAGCCAGGGAGCCCCAACCTACAACAGGCCTGCCATCCTGGGAACTTCTCATGGAAGCACTAAAATCTTTCAGGAGGCTTCAGCCACCACACTTGCCCATTTTCACCTTGTTCATGCCTGTTGTATGATGGTGCTCATTATTTTTTTTTTCTTCACTTCTACAATGTGAAAACTTGCCAATCAACAAGTATTTATTAAGTACGTGCAATATAACTGTGCAAAGCTAACTGCTTCAGCAAAGGCAGAAGCAGAGCCCTGATCTCAAGAAACTTATAACCAAGGTGAGATAATAAAATTTATATAAAGGAACATCAAGTAACACAAGTTGTTGTGTCATGAAGGCCTAAATTGTGAGTGGCAGACAACAAGCTCTGTGAAATTGGAACCTGAAAGGAGAGCAATGATGGCTATAGGAGTCTGGATGCTTCCTAGTAGAAACAGATGTGTGCCAGGCTCTGTAGGAAATTGAATAGTGGGTGGATAATGAAGGCTTTCTAGGCAAGACCATTATCCGAATTCATTCAGATGGGTAGAAATAGCGAACTAAGCAAAGCATAGAGCAACAGTGCAGATTAGGTTTATTTTGTTTTGTTTTATTTCCCTCGGGAAAGTCAGGAATAAGATTGAGGAGATAAGGGCTTTCTAGATTTGGGAAGCTTGAAAACCTGACAGAGGCATCCAGAAGTGATTTATAAGAAAAAGAAAAAACATCAAATAATAGTTCTGCTGCATAACAGCAGCATTTTAGGAAGATAAAACTGGCATCCATGCCCAGGATGGACCCAACTGGGGTCTAGCCGTAGCACACCAACTGCTTTCCCCAGTAAGCATCACAGATTGGTACACCTACAGAGGTGTGCTCCAGTCCTCCCATGCCTATCACCTCTCATTGACTCTTTCTCATAGTTTAAGGCTGAATTCAAATGCTACCTCATTAGGAAGCATTTTCTAACTCCCTCTCTTCCCCGCCCCCCCCCCACAGCAGATGAATACTCCCTTACCTGTTTTCATAGCACTCTAAAATACCTGTTCTCTAATCCTCATCATAGTGCAATATAACTGTGCAAAGCTAACTGCTTCAGCAAAGGCAGAAGCAGAGCCCTGATCTCAAGAAACTTATAACCAAGGTGAGATAATAAAATTTATATAAAGGAACATCAAGTAACACAAGTTGTTGTGTCATGAAGGCCTAAATTGTGAGTGGCAGACAACAAGCTCTGTGAAATTGGAACCTGAAAGGAGAGCAATGATGGCTATAGGAGTCTGGATGCTTCCTAGTAGAAACAGATGTGTGCCAGGCTCTGTAGGAAATTGAATAGTGGGTGGATAATGAAGGCTTTCTAGGCAAGACCATTATCCGAATTCATTCAGATGGGTAGAAATAGCGAACTAAGCAAAGCATAGAGCATTGCAATATAACTGTGCAAAGCTAACTGCTTCAGCAAAGGCAGAAGCAGAGCCCTGATCTCAAGAAACTTATAACCAAGGTGAGATGATAAAATTTATATAAAGGAACATCAAGTAACACAAGTTGTTGTGTCATGAAGGCCTAAATTGTGAGTGGCAGACAACAAGCTCTGTGAAATTGGAACCTGAAAGGAGAGCAATGATGGCTATAGGAGTCTGGATGCTTCCTAGTAGAAACAGATGTGTGCCAGGCTCTGTAGGAAATTGAATAGCGGGTGGATAATGAAGGCTTTCTAGGCAAGACCATTATCCGAATTCATTCAGATAGGTAGAAATAGCGAACTAAGCAAAGCATAGAGCAACAGTGCAGATTAGGTTTATTTTGTTTTTCTGAAAGAACAATGGTTACTCTGTTAATTTGTTGCCTAGATGATCTGTCCAATGGTGAGAAATGTGATTGGGTCCCCCAATATTATCATAGAACAGATGCTGCTTCTGTCGTCTGAAATGGGCTTTGTGGAAAGAGACACCCTCTTTTTTTCTTTGACTCTGCTGGTGACTCTCCTTGTGTGAATGCACTCCAGTGGTTGGTGGACGATTTGTGTGGTGGTTGTGGTGTCTAGTCGCTTTCATGGCAGCCATGGTTATTGTGGAGGCTGCAGTGGGCCACCTACATGGAGGTGCTGTTTCTGGTATGCCCCTTGGCACTGGCAGTATGCCTGGTTGTGGGGTGCATCTGGTCCCCTTCTCCATGCCTCGGATCACCAGGTAAGACCCAAGGAGCTGGCTTGGTGTGCCTGGTTGGGGGAGGGGGGTCCAGTCCCTTTCTCCATGCCCCAGGTCCCTGGGCAGGCCCTGAGGTGCTAGCACGGTGTGCCTGGTTGAGGGAGGGTGGTTTGTTCCCCTTCTCTATGTCCCGGGTCTCTGGGTGGGCCCCGAGGCATTGGCACAGTGTGCCTGGTTGTGGGAGAGAGGTCCGGTCCCCTTCTCCATGCTTTGGGACCCCAGAAGTGCCCCAAGGTGCTGGCACAGTGTGCCTGGTTGTGGGAGAGAGATCTGGTCCTCTTCTCCATGCCCTGGGTCCCTGAGCAGGCCCCAATGTGTTGGCATGGCATGCCTGGTTGTGGGAGGTGGATCTGGTCCCGAGCTCCATACCTCAGGTCACTGGGCAGGACCCAAGGTGCTGGCTAGGTGTGCCTGGCTGTGGGAGAGAGGTCTGGTCCCCTTCTCCATGCCTTGGGTCCCTGGGCAGGCCTCGAGGTGTGGGCATGGTGTGCCTGGTTGTGGGAGAGAGGTCCAGTCCCCTTCTCCTTGCCTCGGGTCACTGGGCTGGTCCCAAGGTGCTGGCATAGTGTACCTGGTCGTGGGAGGAGGATCCAGTCCCCTTCTCCATGCCTCGGATCCCCGTGCTAGCCCCGAGGCACTGGAGCAGTTTGCATGGAAGCGGGAGTGGGGTCCAGTCCCCAGATCCAAGCCTCTTGTTCCCAGGAATGCCCCAAGGTGCTGGTGGTGTGCCTGGGTTGGAACTAATTTTTTGTCTTTTGCTTCTAACATAGGAAAACTTCCTATGGGAACCAGTACTTGAGCTGTGTGGTTGTTTAAATTGCTGCTTTGCTGCTGTTTCCCTAGGGAAGGCTTTTTTGTGCAGCTCAGGGTTTAACGGTTGATCTTATAGGTACTTGCAGCTCTCCAGAGACCTGGTGGATCTGTGTTCTGTAGAATCTCTGATTTGGGCGTGAGTTTTTTTCATCAAACTGCACCCCACGCAATTCTGCATTCCTGACCATTCTCCTCTGATTGGTCCTGTGCTGATTGGGGGGCAAGTTGTCTGTCCTTGCTGTGTCCCAGTGTTCTCCTCGTGGGCCTGTCTCCCCCACCACCCACACTCCAAACACTTCCCTTGGGACCACCCTGGTGCCATCCCTTGCAATGACTCACCAGCCTCTGAATGGCTCCCTTTTATCAGCTGTTCTGGCCCCTCGCTCCTGCATGGGTCCACAGGAACCCTTTTAGTGGTCTTGCTGTCCTGGGGGCCGCCAAGGCCCTCTTCTCTCCTGTTGCCTCCAAGTAACTCCATCTGAAGGGCACAGCTGCAGCTTCTGCTGGCTCCTGCTCCATGCACTCAGTAGCTCGAGCCTTAAAGCAGCCGCAGCCCGAAATGCTCAGAGCAGCTTTTTCTTTCTCTCATCGTAGTTTCTCCTGCCTTCATGAACTCTGTAGGTCTCTCCTTCTCTTCCCCTGAGCTCCAGTGGCCCCAGCTTGGCTGATGTTACATTTTTATAGTTGTAAATTGGTTGATTTGTGGGAGAGAGTGATGCTGAACTGTTTATTCCGCCATCTTGACTGGAACCCCCACAATATTCTTTAAGTCATAGAATATCCTTGGATTAGAGCTATTTTCCAAGAAAAAGTGAAATAATGATTGTGGGAGCCAATTGACTGGCCAAAGCATAAAGCTAGTAAATGTCACTCAGCCCAGCAATAACAAGCATTCAAGTGCCACCAAATATGGGTGTCATCTCTAGCAGCTCAGAGACCACTTTTAACATGTTTAAAATGGTTGTGAATTTGTGTAAGATATTCGCATTGTATAGTGGATCATTTAATTTTAATGTTTTTACATAGTGTGAATTAAGAAAGATTGATTTTTGGCTGCTACAGATTCTTTTAATCTCTAAGTCCCTATTTACCTCTGACCTTTCTGGTCCAGGGATGACACTCCTGGTTTTCATAATCTTTGGTCAAAACACCATATGTTCCTTCAACATCACCCTATTTTCTTTTGGCCAACAATTTTATATTATTGTGCTTGATATTGTCTGTTTGTGGTTGGATCCATTTCCACTCCTGGCTTTGCCTAGTCCCTCATATGCCACTTTCAAATGACCTTTGCTCCTACTGCCTTATGAATGGTCAAGTCAGATAAGATCCAACTTATAAGCATTTATAGATCCAATACATATTCATCATGGGTTTCAGAAGATCTTGGTGTCCCTCTATTAATTGTTCTATTTCAAGCTAACAGCCAATAAACAGCCAATAATTAACATCCAAAGAAAGTATACCAGAAGCTTCAGGAGATACTAAGCCCAGAAACAGGCTGAGGGTCCTCTTGACCCCCTCAGAAACCTGCTAGGGGCTTCATGCCACTTCACTCTCTATACCAACATAGATAGCCTTGTGAACTTTCAGAACCTGCAGAGGACAACCAAAAGCATGCCTAAACCTCTGGACTTGGACAGTCTGCTCTTAAAATATGTTCTGAGCTGTACCTGGTGGTTCCCAGTAATGATCAAGTCTTTATCTCACACAAGTTTGAGGTGAATCAACTACAGGACTAACACCCAGGCATGGCTATGGAGAAAAGGAAGAGGAATTATGTAAATGAGGAAGCTAGCTATAGCTTCAACATGCCGAGGGAGGCTGTTTCCAAAAACAGAGGAAGGTTTATAGGAAGATGTTTGGAACTCCATTGTATGGAGTGGAGCAGGATTTGGAATATGTGTAAAAATACATAATCTGGCCAAAAAGTGAGTAGTTTTATCCCACACAAATAAGACAAGTCGCATAGTGTATCATTTGTCCCTCGGCTATTTTAGAAAATAGTTCTGAAAGTGACAGCACCTGAATTATTGAGACATTTCTGATACCCTTATTTTCACAAAGGAGAAGGTATTGTCCTCTGGCAAATAAACACACAATTCACTGGGTAAGATTAAATAAATGCTAGACCCGATTTTAAGAGTGAGATATAAACATCTTTTCAACGTATTTCCTGTACTCTTGTGTTAAATGATATGTGCACCCCTAAAGTGAACCTCCTTTTGTGATTGCATTTTAGAGCTTGGAAGGCTTTGGGGGGATGTCATAGGGTACAGCTGTGACTGGATAAGTGATGCCGCCTTAATTCATTTGACTGCCAGTGTAGAGCTAGGGCAGGTCTCACAGACCCCTCGAGCCCTTGTCCAGACTGGGTCACAAACCCTTCACACGCAGGTCTACGAGCTAGGTGATAGGAAAAGGTCCTTGGAGCCGTGGGTGAAGAAATAACAGGCTTTATTCAGAGCTAGGAGCAGTTGACCTAATATGGCTTCCCAGAGCGTCCTCTGTAAGCTTTGTGCATCTGCGCTGTTAGTCCTTTTTACTCAACTCCATAATCCAAAAAGAAACAAAACAAACAAACAAAAAAACTCCCCCAAAACCCGGATGCACACATGCAATCACATTAGACAATCACAAGGAACACCCGTGCGCACGCGCATACCCACTTCAGGTGCTCAGCAGGACTCTGAACATCTGAGGGGCCCTGACTATTTTCCTTATATTTTCCCAACAATCAGGAATACCGTGGAGGGGCCGGCCTGGTGGCGCACTGCTACAGTGCACCACTTGGGAGCGCGGCAGCGCTCCCGCCGAGGGCTCGGATCCCACATACAGACCGGCCGCTCA
>NW_007727492.1:343825-350230 GCF_000696425.1 Galeopterus variegatus | reverse complement strand
TCACTGCTACAGTGCACCACTTGGGAGCGCGGCAGCGGAGGGCGGCTCCCGAGCCTAGGGTGTATGTCTGGCCGGCGAGTCTGGCTGAGCGAGGTGCGGGCGCAACACCGAGGGTTGCGATCCCGTTGCCGGTCCTGGTCCAGTACGGCCGTGACACTGAGGGTTGCGATCCGTTGCCGGACACGAAAAAAGACAAAAAGAAAAGGAGGAATACCGTGGAATGGAGCATAAGAGCATAGTGAAGTGTACTCAGTTAGCCACAGCCAGAGATTTGCTTTGAGTCTTGTGACGCGGTAGGCACAGTGATAGGTATTGAAGATATGGAGATGAATGATTCTTGCTCTCAGAAAAGTACTTTTTTTGATAGTCTCACATGGCACTAAGAAGGGCAAGAAATGCTTGGACTCACGGTGAGTTACCTTAGCAGTGAGGAACTCTAAGCTTAGAAAACGAAATCTTTCATAATTGCCAGTAAGTCTGCTTGACTTTTGCCCCAGAGGAAGACATAATCCTTATTATCCTGGGTAGTTAACATATTTTTACCCTTTGCTCTGGAGGAATGCATTAGCTCTGTCTTCCAAGGCTGTTTGCTATACAGAGAGCCTTGAAAACAAATAAAGAAACAAACAAAACATCTGGAACCAAGGCAGTCAGGGCCTCTGCTGCAAGTTGGGCAGGAAATAAGACCCATGGAGAACTGTCTCTCAACACTTTTTACCTCTGTCCTCTAGGGCAGGGATTGGCAAACTATGGCCTGCCTCCTGCTTTTGTAAGTTTTGTTGGAACACAGCCAGGCACACTGCATAGAGATGTAATCTCTATGGCCACTTTAGTGGCAGAAATAAGTAATTGCAACAGAGACATATGGCCTCTTTACAGAAAAAATTTGCCAAACTCTTCTCTAGGGTATGGTCCTTCTCCATCTGATCAAAGCTGGCTGGTGAGTACCACATCCACAATCCAGCGTGCAGGAAAGGGAAAAGAGAACGAAGAACCGGAAATTTTCTGTTTAGAGGATGTGACCCAGAAGCTGACTTCTGTTCCCTTCTTCCTGGCCAGAATAATCATATGTTGTGTCAGGAG
Source organism: Galeopterus variegatus (assembly GCF_000696425.1). Taxonomy (NCBI): domain Eukaryota; kingdom Metazoa; phylum Chordata; class Mammalia; order Dermoptera; family Cynocephalidae; genus Galeopterus; species Galeopterus variegatus. The sequence continues at coordinate 349,147 of NW_007727492.1, read as the reverse complement.
TCCCCAGACTTTCCCCAGTTTCAATGATTTATACTCACAGAATTTAGCATATAGTCATACTCATGGCCCTGTTTTATTGTAGCAAAAGTTTACAAAGCAAAATAAGCAAAAGGAAAAGGTACATGGGGCAAAGTCCAGAGAAAACCAGCTGCAAGCTTCTAAGAGTGCTTTCCCAGTGGAGACACACACGATGTGCTTAATTTCCCCAGCAGCAAGTTGTGGCAACATGTATGAAATGCTGTCTACTAGAGAAGCTCATTAGAAACTCAGTAGCCAGGGTTCTACTTGGGGCTGGTCATGTAGGCACCCTCTGTCTGAACACATCCCAAAACTCCAAACTCCCAGCAGGAAAGAAGATGCTCAGAATAAACTATATTTTTTTGTACAGTTTAAGCACAGTGAGCCACTCTTATCTGGGACTGGTGAGAACCCTTCCAAAAATCTGAATTCCTGGATGCTAGCCAAGGGTCACCCATGCAAGCAGGCCTTTCTCAGGATAGCAGACTCAGACCTGCTATGTTAACTCTTCACTGCACACAATGCCTGTACTTGGCTGCAGTGGAGGCTGGGGACTGCAGTCTAGCTATGTGCTATGGGAGATATGATTATTAAAAGCACATGAAGAGTTGATACTGCGGGTAATTAATATTCTCTGCTACATAATAGAAGACAAGGACAAGGTTTCTCAACCCCAGTACTGTTGATATTTTGGGCTGGATAATTCTTTGTTGTGGGGGGTTGCCTGTGCGTGTCCGTAGCATCCCTCTCAGTCCTGACAATCAAAAATATCTCCACATATTGCCAAAAGTGCTCTCGGGAGCACAGTTGCCCCAGTTGAGATCCAAGCCAGTGTGTGAAGGCCAGAGAGACAAGACCTTGTTCAGGAGACAAGTAGTTTGTCATAGTTTGAGAGTGGCAAGTAAACAAGGCTGAAGGTATAGTCGGGGACCAGCTTTAAAGCAGTTTGTGTGCCATAATCAGGAGACTGGATTTTTAAAAAATCATTTAAAGTTATGAGGAGCTACTGAAAGATGTTTCAGCCAAGGATCATATTTATGTTTTAAGATAGCTAATTTGACCTACATATGGAGAATTAATTGAAAGATAAAAAGTCTGGAATCAGGAACACTAACTGGAGGAGCTTTCATTTTACTCAGGTGAAAAATTTTAAGGAACAAAATGAAGGCATTGGCATTTGAAAAGGAGAAAAAGGGTCAGATTTGAGAAACACATGAATAGGAAAAAGAGGATTTGGTGATTGGCTGGAGACGGGAATATCACCCAGAGTTTTTTGCTTTGGACATCTGGGTAAGCAGTTACCATCCACTGAGATAACAAAGAGAAGGAGAAAAAAGGGAGGAGTGACCAGATCTATTTTTGTCTTTCTGAGTTTGAAGTGACCATGGGACTTCCAACAGGAGATTGATGACATGTGATAAATAATCTGATATGATGGACACTTGGTATAATGTGGGCAGCAAAAAATGAAACCTGCACACACTACTCTGGCCAGTATTTCTTTCCACTGTAATTTAAAAACCTGTTGCCTTGCTTTCAGTGGTATATAAAACAACTCTCCCACCAAGGTTTTTGGGTGAAGAGGGTGTTTCTCTCCTTCACATTTTATTCAGATAGTTTTAAAAATACTGCAAATTACTAGCTACCCAAACATATTTATTTCTTCCTGGACTGGTTGTTATTTCTTGGGCACAATGAATATTTGGCTTTAGTAACTGTTGTCTGCTTTGAGAAAGTAGAATCTACTGGCATTTATTGCCCTCAAGTAGAAATAATCCTTGCAGGGACTGGAGTACAAAAACCTAGACACAGTTACAGAAACTGCTATTCTGAAGTTAAAACGACTTAACCAGATGGCATCTCACACTGGTGACTATGTATAAAAGACTTCCCCATCTTCAGTAGAAGGCATGCCGTGTCTGGCAGAGTTGCTAAATTTGTATTCTCTCAGGCAAGACGTGTCATGCGGTTGAAGAATTATTTGGAGATTAGTTACTCTGATTAGTAATCAAGGCACAAGATGCTAAACTTAAGAGCAGTGATTCTGAGCCCTTGCATATCTCATCCCATAATAATAAGGAAATGTTCTTATATTCATTCGTTACAGAGTTTGATTGGAAAGTAAGCAGTGGGATGAAATTCGGGTTCTAGCCTTTAATGACTTGAACACAGATGTTGCTGTTGACACGAAGAGATATGTTGAGTGTTGTTTCTCCATTTGCTTAGTGAGATTTGACATGTGGTGAGCCGGAATAGAAATCTGAAGATCCGAATCAAGATGTGTTGAGAGAACTTTGGGTATCAGAAGTGATGAAAGAAGCAGGTTTGGATATGTACAACATTAGGCTGCAGATGGAAACTTTTTTAAAAAAGTGCTTCCCAAGATTGCCTGTTTTGATAAGCTGATTGGTAAATTTAGTTACCCTTAGAAAAGAATTTTTAAAAAACAGGATACACAGCCAGGATATCATCACTGTAACAAGCAATGCTCATTGTCCACTTATTTCTGTGTGATTATGTAATGATAAGTGCTTACAGATGGCTCATGAAGTTTGAACTGGGGGAAATAAGGTGTTGGGGTGGGGTGGGGTGTACACCAGGCCCCAAACTTCCAGTCTTCCAGGTCGTTATGAATTATATTCACTGGTTTCCAATGCTGGTGAATGCTAGGGAATGCACCATAGATCTGTTAGCAGGAAGGATGAGCAGATTCCATTAAGACAGGGGAAACTGATATTTGTAGATCTCTTCTTTGATAAAAAAAAAATAGTCATTCTTTAAAATTTCTGCTGAGTAATAATACAGACTTGTCACCATTCCAAGCACTAGATCTTTGTCCTTAATATTGCTACATCTTAAGCATGAGCCAGTTGGGTATTCTTTACTATCCATAAGAGCCAGAATTTAATCTATTGCTGCAAAGTCCTCTTCTCCCACCAATCATCATTGCTAAAGTGTAAACTTTTATTCATTGTTTTTGAATTGTCTACCACATTTTTCCTCCTTTGTGACCATGTTTACCTGTTTTGTTTTTAAAACTAAAAAAGTAGAATAGAAGAGTGTCATTACCAGGATTAATCGCCCCCATTTAATGCCCTAGGGTTACATTCAGGCTAATACTTCCTAAAGACAGTGCTCTGGAGCTTATCTGCCTGTCAAAATCCATATCCCATATTTCTATACCTTATCTTCAAATTAGCCTATTAAGTGGCATTTTTAAAAAGCCTTCTAAAGTTACTAAGCTATTAATGATTGGTATTCATGGAGAGGGTCACACCTTTTCATACATATTTTTCCTTCATTTATTTCTTCTATAAATATTTATTAACCATTATGCTAGTCATTGGAAACATATGGATTTTGTCACTCAGGGTCCTGAAAGGAAAAGATGGCACATTTAACTTGGGTGATTTGAGGAGAATGTCATGATGTGTCTGTTTACAAATTGTGAGTGGGGTGAAGTTAAATCACAGGGAAAGGATAAGGGAGAGTGCAATTTCCTGGGGCTATTAACAGCAGGGGTGGTGAATTTAAAGAAACTATTGTCTCATACAGAGTAAACTGGAGACATTTCTTCTCCAATGCACACAAAGGTTAGCCTGTAGAAACACCATTTTTACTGCTAAAGTATATATAATTTAAAATGTTTCAATTAAAAGAGATACTTTACAGCATATGATTTTGTTTTTAACATTTTTTATAATAAATTTTCATAAGGTGAAAAGGTTAATTTTATGTGTCAACTTGACTGCACTAAGGGATGACCAGATAGCTGGTGAAACATTATTCTGGGTGTATCTATGAGGGTGTTTCTGGAAGAGATCAGCATTTGAATTGCTGAACCAAGTAAAGCATATGGTCCTCTGCACTGTGGATGGGCATTATCCAATCTATTGAGGTGTTGAATAGAACAAAATGGCAAAAGAGGGGTGAATTCACTGGGTGAGCTCTCTGCTTGAGCTGAGACATCCAATTTCTCTTGCCGTCAGACTTTGAAGCTCCTGGTTTTCAGACTTTTGTACTCAGACAAGGACTTACACCATAAAAAACACTCTCCCTCAGAGTCTCAGGTCTTTGGACTCAGGATGGATTAAACCATGAGCTTTCCTTGTTCTCCAACTTGTAAATGGCAGATCATGGTATTTCTTGGCCTCCAGAACTGTATGAACCAATTCCTATAATAAATCTCTTATCTATATCTATATCTGTACTATTGGTTCTGTTTTTCTGGAGAACCCTAACACGTAAGGGAACTATTTAAAATTTAAAAAAATCAAACAACAAGACATTTATAGGAAGCACACAGAAAACATGAGAAATCACCTCCCAAATAGTCTTGAATTAGAGCCAAATTCTGCCATTTGCAGCAATGTGGATGAGCTTAAAGAAAATTATGTTAAGTGAAATAAGCCAGGTACAGAAAGAGAAATATTGCATGTCCTCACGTATAGGTGGGAGCTAAGAGAGAAAGAGAGAAACAAAGAGACAAACAAGGAACACAATAATATGTTGGACTTTCAGGAGGAGCAAACAGAACTATGATTACTAGAGAGGGAATGGGAGGTTAGGGAGAAATTGGTTAATGGACACGAAGAATGAATACGTTTTGTAATGATGAATATACTAACTATCCTGATTTGATCATCACGTATTGTACACAAATAGTGATAGTCAACTCTGTACACCATGAATATGTATAATCAATTATGTTTCAATAAAAAAGATATGCAAAAAAAGCCAAATTCCTTCTTATTTGCTATTGCTTCTTTAGCACAATTCTGTGAGACCAATGTACAGTTAAACGATAATGAGGTAAATGGCTCAGAGATCAAGAACTCAGGGACTAGTGATCCCGAGAGAATCGATGTGTTTGAACTGACAATCAATCACTTTGTGTGTGCATAAACTGATGTCTCACTTCAAAACTAGTCTTATTTCACATTAGCTGCTCCTAATTCTCTCTTTCCTTTATCAAGCAAGTTTCTCATTATGAATTCATTCCTCCATTTCTTTATCTTTTTAAAAAATTTATTTTATTGACATATTGATTATACATATTTTGGGGGTACAGAGTTATATTTCAACACATGTAAACAATGTGTGATGATGAAATCAGCACATAGTAATTAGCATATTCATCATTGCAAAAATTTATTATTTCTTTGTGATGAGAACATTTGAGCTCCTCTGATCTAAATATTTGAGGACATACAATAAATTATTGTTAATTATAGATGCCTAACACTACTGTATACCACTAGAACTTATTTTTCCTATCTAGCTGTAATTTTGTCTCTATTAACC
>NW_007727492.1:324587-343279 GCF_000696425.1 Galeopterus variegatus | reverse complement strand
AGCATATTCATCATTGCAAAAATTTATTATTTCTTTGTGATGAGAACATTTGAGCTCCTCTCATCTAAATATTTGAGGACATAAAATAAATTATTGTTAATTATAGATGCCTAGCACTACTGTATACCACTAGAACTTATTTTTCCTATCTAGCTGTAATTTTGTCTCTATTAACCAACCTCTCACTCTTCTCCCTCCACCTCCCCTTCCCAGCTTCTAGTAACCACAATTCTGTCTACTTCTAAAAGCTCAAATTTTTTTTTAGCTTCTACATGTGAATGAGAACATGTGGAATTTATCTTTCTGTGTCTGACTTATGAAATAAGTCACATAACATAATGTCTTCCAGGCTCATCCACATTGCTGCAAATGACAGGATTTCATTATCTTCATGGCTGACTAGTATTGCATTGTGTATATATACCACATTTTCTCTATCCATTCATTTGTTGATGACTCCAAGTTGATTCCTATAGAGCTTGGGCTGGGTCTGGAGTTCACAGACCCCTTGAGCCCATTCACAAACCCTTCACATGCAGGTCTATGAGCTAGGCAACTGGCAAAAAGATCCTTGGAGCCTTGGTTGAAGAAAGAATAGTCTTTATTCAGCACACACACATCTCAGAGCTAGGCAATACAAGGAGAAACTCAGAAACTCAACTGCTATCAGCAAAGTCCAAAGAAAAAACTGAGCAGCTGCCAGCAAAGTAAACATGCTCTATTTTTAGACACAAGCTCTGCCAGCCAACACTGCTTTACAAACTGAAGAACACACAATAGCAACAAAACTAAAAAGATACATGTGTGCACATGCACACTAACTCCACCCACACACAACTTGTTTACAAGAAATGAGCTGCACAACCCCCAACTGGACCTGAGTTGAGGGAGCCTGACCAAATTATTCCATTTTCCCCACAATTCCTATTTTGGCTGTTCTGAATAGTGCTGCAATAAATATGGAAGTGTCATTTCTCTGTTTCTTTTCTTTTTTTCTTTTTTTTCCTTTTTGTGACCGGTAAGGGGATCGCAACCCTTGGTGAGGTGTTGTCCGCAGCACCACTGCGCTCCCAGCACAGCACTCTCCTTAGTGAGCCACGGGGCCAGCCCATTTCTCTGTTTCTTTAACCCCCATTCATTCTTTACCCATTGACTTCTGACTCCCAACTCTTCCAAAACTGGATTGACAAAAGCTGACTTTGGTTATTTGATGTCTCAGCAGCATTCAATGCTGTGTACTTCTCCCACATTTTATTGGTTTCTGTGGTATTACTTCCTTCATATAACCCTACTAAATCTGGAGCGACATGTTGCTCAGACTCTATCAGAGACCTTTTCAAAAATGTCCAGAGAAACAACTAAAAGCAGTTTTGTATGGCCCTCAAAGAATATTAAAGGAAATCTAATTCATCCACACTTACAAATACTCTTATACCACTCACATGTTTTCGTAAACCTCACAGCTGGTCTGAAGCCTCTTACAGGATGATCTCCAAAATTCTCTCCCCCAGCTCCAGAAATGAGACTTTGTTTCTTCATTCTCCCACCTCTTTCTTCCATCCACTCCTTTATTTTATAGATTTACTTGCCCCTTCTGCCTTTCACTTTTCTTACTGTTTTTGAAAGGAAAAGAAGCAAGACGGAAAGGGCCAAATACAGGTTTTTTTGTAAAGCATGGGTGAGGAGCAGAGAAGTGTACTGCAGTGATGACTCACATGTAAGTACTGTCATTCTACCACATTCCCATTCTCTTTAACCTGCCCCTCTTGCTCTGCCTTCCCCTGAACTGTTGGCATCCCCCCAAGTTTCCATGATTGCTTTGCCATTGCTGGTTTTTCTCAGCCACTTCTGTGATTCTAACTTCCTCTCTGAATGGGAGTCATGAATAATTTTTTCTCTGGCCTCTGTCTCCCACCTTCTTCTCAGGCCCACCATATATTTGACATCTCCACTTGGATGACTCACAGACCCCTCAGTACTCAATGTCCTCTAAATGGCACTTGTCATCCATTCATGCTTTTCCTGCAGTGCTCCCATAGCTCAGTCCTGGAAGCTGTGCATCATCCCTGATCCACTTCCCACTCTCATATCCCATCACAGATCAATCTCCATGCCTTGGGTTATTCAGTTCCTAAGTGCTCTTAAATGTACTGCTCCTTCCCTATCTGCCCTAATTTATACCATTAATATATCTCTCCTAAACCCTTTCAACAGCTCCATAAATAATTCCCTGCCTTCCGACTGGCTTTTCTCAAATCAAACTTCTTCACCCCTGATGAAGTGACCCTATGATGCAAATATTACCNAAACTCAACTGCTATCAGCAAAGTCCAAAGAAAAAACTGAGCAGCTGCCAGCAAAGTAAACATGCTCTATTTTTAGACACAAGCTCTGCCAGCCAACACTGCTTTTGATGAAGTGACCCTATGATGCAAATATTACCCTGCTATTATTCCATATTCCACTATTTAAAGTGCATCGGTACCTCTTCCAGTATGTATAGCTTTCCTCAAATCAAACTTCTTCACCCCTGATGAAGTGACCCTATGATGCAAATATTACCCTGCTATTATTCCATATTCCACTATTTAAAGTGCATCGGTACCTCTTCCAGTATGTATAGCTTTCCTCAAATCAAACTTCTTCACCCCTGATGAAGTGACCCTATGATGCAAATATTACCCTGCTATTATTCCATATTCCACTATTTAAAGTGCATCGGTACCTCTTCCAGTATGTATAGCTTTCCTCAAATCAAACTTCTTCACCCCTGATGAAGTGACCCTATGATGCAAATATTACCCTGCTATTATTCCATATTCCACTATTTAAAGTGCATCGGTACCTCTTCCAGTATGTATAGCTTTCCTCAAATCAAACTTCTTCACCCCTGATGAAGTGACCCTATGATGCAAATATTACCCTGCTATTATTCCATATTCCACTATTTAAAGTGCATCGGTACCTCTTCCAGTATGTATAGCTTTCCTCAAATCAAACTTCTTCACCCCTGATGAAGTGACCCTATGATGCAAATATTACCCTGCTATTATTCCATATTCCACTATTTAAAGTGCATCGGTACCTCTTCCAGTATGTATAGCTTTCCTCAAATCAAACTTCTTCACCCCTGATGAAGTGACCCTATGATGCAAATATTACCCTGCTATTATTCCATATTCCACTATTTAAAGTGCATCGGTACCTCTTCCAGTATGTATAGCTTTCCTCAAATCAAACTTCTTCACCCCTGATGAAGTGACCCTATGATGCAAATATTACCCTGCTATTATTCCATATTCCACTATTTAAAGTGCATCGGTACCTCTTCCAGTATGTATAGCTTTCCTCAAATCAAACTTCTTCACCCCTGATGAAGTGACCCTATGATGCAAATATTACCCTGCTATTATTCCATATTCCACTATTTAAAGTGCATCGGTACCTCTTCCAGTATGTATAGCTTTCCTCAAATCAAACTTCTTCACCCCTGATGAAGTGACCCTATGATGCAAATATTACCCTGCTATTATTCCATATTCCACTATTTAAAGTGCATCGGTACCTCTTCCAGTATGTATAGCTTTCCTCAAATCAAACTTCTTCACCCCTGATGAAGTGACCCTATGATGCAAATATTACCCTGCTATTATTCCATATTCCACTATTTAAAGTGCATCGGTACCTCTTCCAGTATGTATAGCTTTCCTCAAATCAAACTTCTTCACCCCTGATGAAGTGACCCTATGATGCAAATATTACCCTGCTATTATTCCATATTCCACTATTTAAAGTGCATCGGTACCTCTTCCAGTATGTATAGCTTTCCTCAAATCAAACTTCTTCACCCCTGATGAAGTGACCCTATGATGCAAATATTACCCTGCTATTATTCCATATTCCACTATTTAAAGTGCATCGGTACCTCTTCCAGTATGTATAGCTTTCCTCAAATCAAACTTCTTCACCCCTGATGAAGTGACCCTATGATGCAAATATTACCCTGCTATTATTCCATATTCCACTATTTAAAGTGCATCGGTACCTCTTCCAGTATGTATAGCTTTCCTCAAATCAAACTTCTTCACCCCTGATGAAGTGACCCTATGATGCAAATATTACCCTGCTATTATTCCATATTCCACTATTTAAAGTGCATCGGTACCTCTTCCAGTATGTATAGCTTTCCTCAAATCAAACTTCTTCACCCCTGATGAAGTGACCCTATGATGCAAATATTACCCTGCTATTATTCCATATTCCACTATTTAAAGTGCATCGGTACCTCTTCCAGTATGTATAGCTTTCCTCAAATCAAACTTCTTCACCCCTGATGAAGTGACCCTATGATGCAAATATTACCCTGCTATTATTCCATATTCCACTATTTAAAGTGCATCGGTACCTCTTCCAGTATGTATAGCTTTCCTCAAATCAAACTTCTTCACCCCTGATGAAGTGACCCTATGATGCAAATATTACCCTGCTATTCCATATTCCACTATTTAAAGTGCATCGGTACCTCTTCCAGTATGTATAGCTTTCCTCAAATCAAACTTCTTCACCCCTGATGAAGTGACCCTATGATGCAAATATTACCCTGCTATTATTCCATATTCCACTATTTAAAGTGCATCGGTACCTCTCCCAGTATGTATAGCCAGTATCTAGCACCTAATAGATACTCATTCAATATTGGATGAATGAAATACTGAATGAGTGCTTCAAGTGTAATACAGAAGAGGAAAAGGGTGGCCTGGACAGACATGCAGGCTCATAATCTAGTCTGGTGCAGTTCTAAGGACAAAATCAAATTAAAGATAAGAGGCTAAATTCTCCCTGTTGAAGATAAGAGATTTCTCTACCTCCCTTTTTCTCAGAAAATTTACTTTAGAACATTGTAATTATAAGTACTTACTCCTCTCTTTAAAATGTGTATCAATCCTACCTGCTCTCCCATGTTTATTGCAGCTATATTTACAATAGCAAAGAGTTAGAACTAACTTAAATGTCCATCAGTGGATGATGGATAAGGAAAATGTGGTATATATACACAATGGAATACTACTCCACCATAAAAAAGAATAGAATTCTGCCATTCACAGCAATGTGGATGAACTTGGAGAAAATTATGTTAAGGGCAATAAACCAGGCATAGAAAGAGAAATACCATGTATCCTCACTCATAAGTTTGGGGGGGGCAGATGGGGAAGGGGGAGCGGGAAGGAGGGTTAGTGAGAAATTGGTAGGGCCATAAAATGATTACATTGCGTAATGATGAATATACTAATTATCCTGATTTGATTGTCACATATTGTACACAGGTATTGATACTCCACTCTTTACTCCATAGATATGTATAATCAATTATGTTTAAATTAAAAAAGAGGAAAAAATAAAATAAAGTGTATATCAATTCTTTTGAAAACTCGATAGGCCTTTTATCGGCTGTATGACCCAGAAATGTCTTTCTCAAGGACCAGAGAGCCATCTCTTTGAAACGCAAGCATCAAGGGAGATAGTCCCCCTATCTCCCAGTTTCTGCAGGTAGGTAGAAACCTAACTTCTGTGGGTGCCTCTCTCCAAGTTGTGAAACTGTCTCCTTTAATAAAGGTGTGAAAAGTTTGTTTTTCTTCTGGATAAAGCCAATTACCTAACAGATAGTCACCTGAATTTTCAAGTAAAATTAGGATGAACTATGTATGACAAATGTCACTGTCAACTCCTTTTACTGGAGGACTAGTCATTGTTTATCTAAAAAACATGTATGTAATGGGCTGTATTTACTCGGCTCTTAAAAGGGTGAAACTTTTTTCTGTCTTTGTAATCTCTTAGGGATTGCCTGTGATACCCATTTCACTTTGGTTTAATCCTTATTTAGTAATAAAACTGTTTTCTGTCTCTACTGCCTTTGTGGAAAGGTTTTCTGGGATGGGAGAAGGTTTTATTTCCAATTATATTTTCCCAATACAGACAAGGGGCATGAATGGAGAGCTGAGGGAAGAGCAGAAGTCGTCCGTGTGAAGAGAACTCTACTGCCTTTGTGGAAAGGTTTTCTGGGATGGGAGAAGGTTTTATTTCCAATTATATTTCCCCAATACAGACAAGGGGCATGAATGGAGAGCTGAGGGAAGAGCAGAAGTCGTCCGTGTGAAGAGAAGAGAGTTTCCAGCATGTGGAAAGGAGCAGAGATGTCAGAAAACACCAAGTGCAAGAGCGATGCAGGGAAGAAAGAGGGACTGAAGAGCCTCTTAAGGTGTGGTAAAGAGTGTGGGCTTTATCCTGAGGGAAATTAAATAAGAAAGGAGGTATTACAACAGGATTTGCCTTTAGGAACCATCACTCTTGCTGTAATGTGCAAAGAAGATTGGAGAGAAGTATCAGTGGACATAAGGAAATAAAGTGAGCGATTCAGTTATCAAGATGGGTGATAATAATCACAGTGATAATAATAGTAATAACAATCACAGTAACCACAACTAACGCGTTCCTGAGCTAACTGTGCTGGGCATTCTCCTAAGCCCCTTTCCTGTGCTGTTGTTAATTTTCACAGCTCTGTGAGGTTTGTTTATTCTTATCCCTGTTTACAGATGAGAAAACTGAACCATAAACAGATTAAATGATTCATCCTCAGTAATCATGAGGTAGAGCTGGGGTTTGGACCCTGGTTCCAGGGACAGTTCTCTTAATCTCTACTCTACACTGCCTCCTGGTATCATAGTTTGAATGAGAGTGGTGGAATAGGGTTAGGTGGATTGGTTTGAGAAATATTTATGTAAAATAGAAGGATGTGAGGATTGCATAGATTTGGGAAATGAGCAAGTAGGTGTTAAGGATGTTTGCCAGTTTCCTATTAGTACAGGTAGGCCATTCACTAAGGCAGAAGTACCAAGAACACAGCAGTTTTGGAAGGAAAATTGAAGAATTTGAAAGACAACTACATTGAGGAGCTTGAGTAGCGATGCCCAATGAGGCAGCTGTTGTATAGCTCTGGAGCTCAGAAGGGAGGACAGTTCTGAGCACATGGATAGCAATCAAAGTCAGGGGAGCATACCTGAACACCCAAGGAGGATGAGCACAGTAATGAGAACAGGCCCGGCCAAACCCAGGGAACATCAAGGAAAGAAGGGTCACTCCATAGGAGATCACGAAGACGGGTCCAGAGAGGTATAAGGGAGAATATTAGGAGAGTGTGGTATTTGCAAAGCCCAGAGAAAAGCATGTCCTTGAAGGAGATACGGTCAGTAGTGTTAAGAGCTGCCATGGAATCTTCCAGCGTTACAAAGAAGGAAGTGAGGCTGTGACCCTCCCTGCCAAACCATCAACCAGTCTGAGCGTAAATCTAACTCAGTTCCTCATGGAAGCTTATCATGGCAATACTTGGACTTGGTTTTTGTTTTAAATGTTTAGACTGCTATCATTTTCCCCCTATTGGTTCACCGTATTGCTTTTCTTCTGTGAAGCTAAGTATGTAAAATAAGATGTAGCAAATCCTCCTGCTGCCTCAAGAAGGAAATGCAGAAGATAAAGACTGGTGCAGTAAGCCAACTGAGAATTTGTCTCTGTGAGACAAAATTCAAAACCAGCCATTTTCATAGTCTTTCCTTAAATCTTTGCAGATGTCAGTGATGCTATTTACTCTGCAGCCTTCCCTCGTTAGTGACTCTCATCTTTCTATTAGTATCATTTTATTAATTGGCAAGTAACTTAACATTTTTCTTTGGAATCAGCATTAGGGTGAGTTAATTATGTTTGCAGAGATTTTTTTTTAAAATAGACATGCTAATAGGATTTGTGCCTGGTTTGGGTAGGCTAATACTGGGCCTATTAGTTTGTTTAAAGATTTTGGGAAATGACTAAATAAGGTTTTTGTTCTGTGCATCTGGGCAACTTCATTTCATTTTGTCCCCTGACATTTGAAGATAGCTTTAGGGTTTTCTTTTCCCTTTCGCTTCATTCATTCTGTCCCGAACTCTCCCCCTCTCCTCCTACCCACCCCCCAACTATTGAATTGTTCGTCTTTATTGGCTTGGAAACAGAATTGCAATGTGATTTTCCACTTGCAAAGTCACTTGGTTTCTAGTGGAATGGAATTTTTAGAAGTTTTTCTATCTTCTGGCTGTGTGTGGGTAACTAGGAGAACTCTCTCCATCAGGGCCCAGAAGGTAGTGCAATACATATGTACCAGGAATGGTCAAAGTCTGAAGTTGAGTTGCCTACACTAGTATATAAAATAAGGCCTGAAAGAACTGAGGAAGTAAGGAACTGATAGTGGGTCTGAAAGGACTTGGAGTTATTCTATTTACCTCCTCCTACTCTCTTTGTATTGAGTCCTCATAGGAATGATCTAGTACTGGTTGGAATTCTGCGCAGGACTCTGCCAATCCTGTTTTAGCAACTTGATGCTGGTAGTGATAGCTTGAGGTAAGAGAGATAGTGAACAGGACAGTTTTCAATATAGTACCAGGTAGAATTTTTTTTTTTCTTAATTTGATAACTTTGAGAATCAATGGTTTGGGCTTCATTTGTTTCTAAACATCTGTTCCCAGCTTTGCTAATAATTTGCTGCACATGTAGCACATTCTGGAAGCAGTCTGGGCACTGCTTGCTCTACCTTGAAGTGCAAGCAGGATCCCCTGTCTCCAGGGTAGTGAAATGCTTTAGGCTGTGGGGGAAGAGCAGGAAGCTCTGTGGGCATGTTAGCTCTCACACTCTTCTTCCACTACAGATTAAGATTCTAGCCAGGATACCTCTTTCAAGAGTGCAAGGGGTCGTTGCTCCTAAAAAATGACTGAAGAACATTTCCTTTCAGCTAGAGAAGCATGAAGGATTCTAAGCTGCACAAGAACTCCCCTGAGGAGCTGGTAGACTCAACTTGGCAGAAGGTGCAGAAGAGTAAGGCTTTCTGGAGCCTGGGGGAATGTGAGCCAAGATGGAGGTGTTCTGCAGGAGGTCGTCTGGGTGCAGGACACTTAGCCTTACTAGATGGAAAGGGGGAGGGGAACCTACATTTCCTGAGCACCTTGTTCCTGCCAGGCAAGTACTAGGCAGTTTTACACAGATGATCTTATTTAACAACTGCTCAATAAAATGGACATTACATGACTTTGCTTATGAGGAAACTGTGGCACAGGAAGATTTTTATGATTTGCTGGTAGACACCCAATTAGTAAAGGACAGAGATGGAATTAGAACCTAAGTGTATCTAACTTCAAAAATCCATCCACTTCCCTGATATCCTGCTGCTGGCAACCACTGCCTGCTCTGGCATTATAGGGAAAGGGAGATTACTGTGGACTCTCCTTCATTCTCATTCCACACATTGGGGGTAGAAAGTGCTGATCCCACTGCCAGACTTCAGGGATAGGCACATGATGCAAACCTGGCAATGAGACTATAGGACTCCTTTGGCTATCATGATCAGATCAGGGTCAAGCAGACGGAACAAGTAAATTCAGTGAGTGTCAACCCCTAGAGCTGAGAAAAAGATACCTGCTTTCCTTTGGGGTTGCTAAGCTGGTGGAATGTAAGCCTGGAGCTGCCATTGGACATCTTTGCCATGAAGTAAGAACAGCCTATCTGAGAATGAAGGGAGCAGAGAGGAAGGCAAAGAGAAGAGATGGATTTCTGACGTCAAAACCACTTGAGCACCTCCTTTCTCCTGTGCCTGAACCAGATCTGCCCCAGAACTTTTTCATTTATTGAGCCAGTTTTTACAGCTTAAGAAAATTTTTGCTATGTTTTCCATTATTTGCAACCAAAAGAACCCTGACTAATACGAACATTGATAGGAAGTTTTTAAAGATATTTTTATTGTCTGGGATCTTTGGAAATTGCCAATTTATGTTGTAGATATGACACACACATCTGAAAGAGTTAAACAGCCATAGAGTGCTATATTAGTTTTTATTGACTCTGTAAAAGATTATCACAAACTTCGTGGCTTAACACAATACAAATGGATTAAGTTAAAGTTCTGTAGTTCAGAAATCTGACATGGGTCTCATGGGGCTAAAATCAAGGTGCAGCGGGGCTGCATCTCTTTCTGGAGCTCCTAGGGGAGAACCCATTTCCTTGCCTTTTCAAGCTTCAGAAGTCACACACTTCTTCTGTTTTGTGGTTCCTTTCATTCATCTTCAAAGCCAATGACATAATTTCCATCAGCACATGTCTTTCTCTGACTCTCCTCTTCTGCCTCCCTTTGTCACTTTTAAGTACCTTTGCGATTACATTGGACCCAACAGGATAATCTAGGATACTCTCCCTATCTTAAGATCAGCTCAATAGCAAACTTAACTTCCCTTTTGCCATGCAAATTAATGTAGTCACAGGTTATGGTCATCAGGATGTGGACACTTTGGGAGAGCATGACATTATTCTGCCTGCCACAAGTACACTCTCCCGTCATAGCAAGGAACAGGTGTTTTCGTAATTGCTTGTTTACTTGCCTGCTTCTGCAATATATTGTGACCACCCCTTGTTCCTGATTTTGTCCCAGTGCCTATCACTTAGCTTGTTCCATAGTGAGTGACAATTAGAAGATCAGGGAAAGGACAGAACATACATGTACAAGTTTTTGGGGACTTATGTTTTCATATCTCTTGGGTACATAACTAGCAGCAGAACTGATGGATCATATGGTAATTCTCTGTTTAATCATTTGAAGAACAGCCAGACTACTTTCTAGATGACTCTCTACTTTTGAAAATACTCTCTGCACGGTCTGAGAGATTTCACCCTGCACTCTGGTGGCACATTTTTAAGTTAACTTCCTGATCAGGAAGTTTTTCTTCACAGCACAGATCAAAAAACTTAGTTTCTGCATTTGAAAGTAATGTTAAAAACATCATCCCTGTGGAGTCAGGCTTGTTGGATGAGCAGAAGTCTAGTAGTCTAGTACCAGGACAGGCCTGGTGTCCAGCTTACTTTAGGAAGTAGTCAGATGGTGCATCCCATCTGAGAGGCAGCGTGTCTGGAGCATGGCACACTGGGAGAGATCAGCCATGGAAGGTTTTAGCAGATGCCGAGTGTGGGAGCGTAGAGACGATTAACCCAGCAAAGAAAGAGTGAGAGTGTATATTTACCTCTTTATTTTTTCATGTAAGTGAGAAAGTATGGGATTTATCAGGATTTCCAAAGACAGGAAAATACCATTTTATAGAAAATGTTATAGAAATTTCTGTTTCATGGGTTGAGTGATTGAGGCAATCTGTAGCTTTAAGTCCACTGATAGCTGGACTGACGGAGCAAACCCAGCTGCTCAGGAATGTACTACCTCATAAATCTTGCTCGACCATTTAACACTCTCCTGTTACCCAGCTGAGATTTCACTTAAGCGGTTTAGCCAGTTAAACATTGGCAGAATATTGTTTTCCCACCACTCAGTGAGGGAGATTAGCTGCCTCCTCCAGAGGGCTGATGATGTGAGTAGAAAAGCTTTCATACATTCCTAGGTAAGGACAACATGGCCCTTGCTATGAAGGCTGTCACTGTTGAGGGGAAAGAACTGGCTCCCTAGACCAGAGCAGGCCCTCAGATGACAAGAGAGGACAAACCACTGGGGCACAGCCCCATCAGTTACCCATTGAATCTTGGTAAAAGGATGCCATTCCCAGGGCAGCTGAGCCATTCAGAGGTCATTGACTGACTCTGGCCAATGCCCTTCAGGTATACGTTTGAAAGTAACAGTGGTTTTATCTCTAGCTTGACACCTCTGAGCCAACAGCTGAGAAGACCAAATTATCCTACCATTATAAAATCCACACATGTCCATCCTCCCTCAATGCACCATGTAATAGGCACTGGCCCTGATTTTCCATGCAGGGAGCCTCACTCCTCCACCTATCTTTCTGGAGCAGGTGTTTGCTCTTCCTTGGGTGGTATAAATAGATTTTTAGTGGGCATGTTAGTTTGGTCAAATATTTACCCAATTTCTGATTTTTTTTTTTTTTTGAGGAAAATGGATGGTTTTCACTTTTGCTTGATTTTTGCAGCCTCAAATGGGAGATGACATAGCATAGTGCTATACAGTATGGCTTTCTTATCTCTACCCGTCATGGTCACACTGGCATCTTTATGATCTAAACCTAAGTAATCCCTTAATCCCTTAGGTAATCCAACTTTCCACCCATGAGACCAGCCTGGGGAGGTGAAGCTGTACTGGGGCAAGAAAGCTGTGGCCTTCTAAGTCATACCTGGTACTGCACCCCTGGGGAGACTTGCTGTCTACTAGGCCATTGCAATAAGCTGGACACTCTTCTCCGTGGCTTCAGGGTTCTGTATTTGAAAGTCATGTTAAAAACATCATCCCTTAGTTTCTCCAAAAAAGGCAATAGTAAATGCTTCAGCTTTCTTTCTCTTAAATAATTTATTTCTCCTACTTTTTTCTTACTCCTTTATAGACTCCTTCACTTAAAATATAGAATTAAAACAAGATCCACCACCCTAATAAGAATTTGACCAAAGCCAGCAATTACAAAAGATTGCTTTCATAGTAACAGCATATACTGCTTTCATCGTTGTATTTATAATCACTTTGACCCCCAGGCTTTTTCCTGCCTTAGTTGTGTGCATTGGGCTAATCTCTCTCCATTATTTTCAGTTTTCCATATGTATGTGCATCACCCTACATGCCAATACTTGAATCTGATGCTCATCTGGTTTCTGAAATTGAGGCTTTTGTCCTTGCCCGCCGTCACCTGTTGATGAGACTCTTCCTTATTTCTCCATTTTGGCTCCATAACATCAGCACACATTTTTAGAGGCCCAGAGAAGGGCCCTTTCCTATGGAGTGAACCTTGTCTTAAATTCTCGGCTCTCAATGGACTCTTCACCTTGAGGTTAGAGCAGCTGAATCATCCTCCCTCCCTTGTGCAACACAATCCTTCTTCTTGGATCACAGCTCTTATGAACCAGTGCTTCTATTTATTTGTTCATTCATTCTTTGGGCAACAAATAGATATTGAGGGCTAGACACTGTTCTAGGTTCTGGGGACACAGTAGTGAACAAAACAGATCAAGACCTTGCCCTTGTGGTTTGTATAACAAAGGTTATACAATTTAAGCATAAACGACTCTTCCTTATTTCTCCATTTTGGCTCCATAACATCAGCACACATTTTTAGAGGCCCAGAGAAGGGCCCTTTCCTATGGAGTGAACCTTGTCTTAAATTCTCGGCTCTCAATGGACTCTTCACCTTGAGGTTAGAGCAGCTGAATCATCCTCCCTCCCTTGTGCAACACAATCCTTCTTCTTGGATCACAGCTCTTATGAACCAGTGCTTCTATTTATTTGTTCATTCATTCTTTGGGCAACAAATAGGTATTGAGGGCTAGACACTGTTCTAGGTTCTGAGGACACAGTAGTGAACAAAACAGATCAAGACCTTGCCCTTGTGGTTTGTATAACAAAGGTTATACAATTTAAGCATAAAGAAGCTTGAGCTATAGGATAAGATCATTTGTTTTTTTGTTTTGTTTTGTTTTGTTTTGTTTTGTTTCTTTTTTAGGATAAGATCATTTGGAAGAGACTATATTTTCTGGTAAAGTCTGCCCTCTTCTTTTTTTCTTTTTAAAATAAATCTGTAGAGAAGAATAATTACATAACTTGTTCATAATCAGTCTCTGGTAGAGCTAAACTGGATCCTACTGTCATGACATGAGTTCACAGAGCATGTTTTAGTCATGGGAACATTTCTGAGTTGCTAGTAGGCATTGCTGTAGATCTTGGAATAAAAGAACATAAAGAAGATGGAAAAGAAGGAAAAGCAAGAAGTGGTATTTGAAGCTTCTTTGCTAAACCAGACCCTCTTATTAGAGTGAGCTTCTACAAAGTCAGACTTCCAAGTTGCAGTAAACAGTGTGAGCAAACATATATGATTTAGTGAATCTTTCATAAACAGATCCCCTTTGTTTTCTTCAAGGGACTATGAAAGTTGCTTTCAGAGGGCAAGTCAGGCAGTGAATTTTCCTGTTTTAATTTCAAAGTTCAGCATGTCATTTTATGTTCCCATCGGCTTCCTGTTTCTCCTTTCCCTCAGAGTTCAAGATTAACAGCAATTTTCCATCTTGAAAACAATGCAAACGCTTCACCCTTATGGATTATGGGGAGGCTGGGCTCACAGACATTGTGTGCACATCTGAGCCTTTATGAGACAGCTTGGGTTTCTCAAGGTCTCCCTTTAGACTGGGCAAAGGGGTGTTTCCTATGCCCTACCTGCCATGGGTGACAGAGAGAATTCCCAAATTGAGTTCAATAGAAGTCCATGCTCAGAGTCACCACTCTAAGCCTTCTAGTTTTGCAGGCGGAAAAATCACTCTTTTTGATATCTACACTTGTCTTTGATGTGGGGAATCATGAATTTTCCTCCATCCCGACTCCAGAAACTGTCAATATTGACTCCATGGAGTTGAACCTCCGCCTCTGCCCACACTTCCTTTCCCTTCTAAAACCTCGGGGGTTCTAGAATAGAGACAGAAATGACTAAAAAGAGGAGTAAATTTGTACCAAGGAAGTTCAAGGTTTATCTTCTAAGATAGAAATTGAAGGGGAAGCATTTTGGTGGCTTAAAAGTGAAATATTTACAAATTAGAAGCAAATTTGGAAATTTACAAAAGGTTGAAAGAAATAGAACAAAGTCTTTAGGAAATCTCCATCCTTCCACTCTTCCCTAGAACACTCCATTCCCCAATCACCCCACTTTCCCACACACACACACACACACACACACACACACACACACCCATACATATACCTGAACTTGCCAACGAATGCAGTCTGGTAATAAGTGGCAGCAAAAGATTTAATTATTTCTCAAGCGAGGCAAGAGAAGATCTGGTTCTTTGTCTCTAGAATTTATGATTCACAAAGTGTCAAACAACCTTACACACTGCAAATGGGAGCAATCATGTTTCATGACAGAAATCCCTCTGTCTGCATTTGTTTGCTTCAAGACGACAATTGTTCCATCCATCAATTCCGAGAATCAAAACCCTCAGGTTCTCAGCTGTCACCATGCCACACACTGCTTTGAGCTAGGTCTTCAAGCCATCTGCCATCCACCTTTCCATGATCATTGAGGTAAAGTGAGATTCTTTTCAATTCTATCAATATTTATTGACTACTTGTTGTGTGTTATTTTTTGCCCTGGAGAGTGGCAAGTTAAAAGAGATAAAAATGAGTACTATGTTCTTGAATTTCAAGTCAGTCATAGTCTTAGCCTTCTGAAAATGAGCAGGAAAAGGGTAACTCCGTGAGCTCTGTGGCCTTATGTTAATTCAGAGACTGCTAACTGTTTTGAACATGGAGTAGAAAAAGGTGAGCTGTGGTGTCTTTCACCTGGGAGCAAGGGCCACCTCTGATACCTGCAGACCCAATGCAGATCATTTCCAATAGGCATAGCCATGTAAAAATATAAGACTTCAAATGTCTTAAGAATTTCTCAGGAGAATAGTAACTATTTTTCATGCTTGCATTTGGAGGAGCCAGGTGGATCAGTATAACTTTCACTCATATATCATGGTAACTACATAACCATCACATAGTCATATAATTAATCTAAAAGAACCAAATTATATTCATTCAGATCCATCTCCGTAAGAGAAAAGCAGAGATATAATTTAATAGGGGAAACATATCTAGTACTAGGAGATAGTATAGTGGATAAAGCCAAGTCTGGAGCCAGACTTTCTAGATCTGAATCCTGATTGTGCTACTCACTAGCTATAAGACCATGAAAATTTCCTTAATCTATGCTGTGTCTTGTTTATCTCATCTGTAAAACTAGGATAATAATAGCAGAGTCTACCTTATGGAGTTATGAGGGTTGAGTGAATTAACAGAATGAAGTGTTTTGAACAGATCCTAGGCCATACTAAAGGCTCTAAAAATGTTAAATCTTATTATTATAGTAACTACCTTAAGCAACTAGACTAATTCAGAACCAACTAATGTAATAGTAACCATGTTAAGAGTTCAGAGCATAGATAGATTAATAAAGGCTGAAGAAGACAGAGTTGGCTTCATAGAGGTGGTGACACTCAAGCTCAGTTTTATGTACAGGTAGAACTGGCAAGGTGAGAGAATAACACCTGCAGTGTCACACATATGTAAATGTGTTAAACATTGCACATAAGGAGAAGCCTGAGAAATATATTACACAAGAGTCAAAGCTGCAAGATCCTCAGTCAACAGCTGAACTCACCGTTTAAAATTCCTCCCAACAGTAAGGAATAATGGAGCAAGGTGACAGAAGGAGTACATTGCATAAGATGACAGAAAACAATTTTAGAGATAGAATTAATTTATATTTGTACAAAAAAACAAGCCCAGCATCGAAGAGAAATGTAGAGGGCTTATCATAATGTAAGTAGGAGGGTGTTTAAATCAGACTACTAAGTTGCAAATAACAGAACCCACTCTGTCTAGTTTAAGCAGAAAAATAATTTATTAAGGGATATTAACAACCTCTCAGAATGGGGAAGGAAGAATAAAGTTAAATCGTGGAGCTAGACAGCCCAAAACAATGGCCAGCCATGCTTCTTTAGCTAAAATTCTCTGCCACCACTGTGTGACACCTACCGTTTAGGACTGTGTAACAGAAGCCTCATCGGTGCCATCTGTGAAGTAATGGTCTGAGTCAGAGGTCATAGGCTGGCCACCTGTTTTTGAAAATAAAATTTTATTGGCAAACAGCCATGCCCATTAGTTTGCATAATGTATATGGTTGCTATTGTGCTATAACAGCAGAGTTAAACAGTTGAGGCTTAGTCCATGTGGCCCATTAAGCTGAAATATTTACTATTTGGCCTTTTACAGAAAAAGTTTATCTACCCCTGGTCTAAGTACTTTTTTAACTCTGAGAAGGAAAAGGGATCCAGCTCCAGAACCAAAACTGAAACCACAGGATATCTTACCAATCAGCAAATTGTGTCTTTCACCAGATACAGACTGCAGTTAGACAGAAGGAGCCACCACAGATAAATGAGCAAGGTCTCAAATAGAAAGATGAGACTACCACAAATAATCACACAGCTTTTGAAGAGAACTAAGTACAAAACATAAAGATACACAGAAGGTGAAATAACCCACACAGAAAAAGAGTTATCAGAACAAACAGAAGAATATCTTAAGTACAATTGGCATCTATAGAAGTCTAAGAGAAGGTATTTCAGCAGGAAAACAGGAGATTTTATTATGCTAAAGTAATTTGCTAGTATGTAAATTTTTAATGTGATCATAAAAAACAAGAGAAGAATGCACTTAGCTAAAGAGTAAAAATTTTTAGTCAATAAAAATTCTCCCAGAAAATACCATAAAATAAGGAAGATTTTAATGTGATCATAAAAAACAAGAGAAGAATGCACTTAGCTAAAGAGTAAAAATTTTTAGTCAGTAAAAATTCTCCCAGAAAATACCATAAAATAAGGAAGATTTGAAAAGTATGAGAGAAAACATAAGTGGTATGAAGGCTAGATTAAAAGTTCCCACATCCATCCTAAAAGAGAGAATATAAAGGATGAGGTAGGAGGTAAGGGTAATAGACAAGGATAACCTAAATGGAACAAACAAGCAAAAAAAGAATCTTTACATCAAACAGCCCACTGAGTGCTGAGCAGGATGAGTGAATTCTCGCCTTTACGTAAATGGTGAAATGAAAGACACCAACAATAGAAAGTCTTAAAACTCAGGGTTTTAGAGCTAGTGTTATCTCAATGAAATGAGAACCAACTTGATACCAGATGTTCCACTGAAACATTGGATTCTACAAAATAATATAAAGAAAGGATGAGAAAAAAGACACAATTGCAGTTATGGATAAAATTTTTTAATTCCAAGAGAATAATACGTGAAAAAAATCTATATGATGTGAAAATTTTATAGGAAAGCAGTACCCAAACTGGCCAAAAGAGTAGGAAAACAGTGTACAAACCAATGGAAATATAGAAAAGGTACCCAAAGATCTATATCATACAAGAAAGCAGTTTCTGATCTTCCATAGGTGATTGCTGCCAAACTTTTCAAGATTAGATCATTTCTATTCTACAAACTATTACAAAGATAGAAAAAAAGAACTTTTTCTAACTCGGGCTATGAGGCTAGCAAAACCCTTAGAGTTACACAAATCAGAAAAGACTGGCATGGAAAAGGGAAACTGTAGACAAATGTAACTTTTGAACAAAAATGCAAAACTCCTGAATAATATGTATTCCAAAAATGTGTGAAATGAATAATAACTCATGTTGTTTTATCACTCCCTTTCCCTTTGTCTATTAGTTTAGAGGTTACTTTCTCTTTTCATTCTTTTCCATTCATTAGTGTGTTAGTCGTTTGGTACTTTTAAGACTATGACTTTTTCACCTTTTCCTCTAGCTTTAGTTATTCTCAGCAGAAAGGTTGTTTCAAGTTATGTATCCACCATCCCTAGAAATAGAAGAACCAGAACCCTCATCTGGGGAAAAAATAATTCAGTGCCTTCACTGTTTGATATCATACATACACATAAATTCTAAGTGAAATACAGTAATAGAAAAAAAAATGAAGAATTTTCTATATTGTTATCTTGACCAAAGGTGATGGTTAAGATGAGAGGAGGAGGACTTTTTTTCTAAGGAAGACACAAAACCCATGTTATTAAGAAAAAGAAAAATGAAAACAAAAAAACTTGAACACACACAAATTTAAGCTTTATTTA
>NW_007727492.1:290223-323587 GCF_000696425.1 Galeopterus variegatus | reverse complement strand
ATGAAAAAATCTATATGATGTGAAAATTTTATAGGAAAGCAGTACCCAAACTGGCCAAAAGAGTAGGAAAAAAGTGTACAAACCAATGGAAATATAGAAAAGGTACCCAAAGATCTATATCATACAAGAAAGCAGTTTCTGATCTTCCATAGGTGATTGCTGCCAAACTTTTCAAGATTAGATCATTTCTATTCTACAAACTATTACAAAGATAGAAAAAAAAGAACTTTTCCTAACTCGGGCTATGAGGCTAGCAAAACCCTTAGAGTTACACAAATCAGAAAAGACTGGCATGGAAAAGGGAAACTGTAGACAAATGTAACTTTTGAACAAAAATGCAAAACTCCTGAATAATATGTATTCCAAAAATGTGTGAAATGAATAATAACTCATGTTGTTTTATCACTCCCTTTCCCTTTGTCTATTAGTTTAGAGGTTACTTTCTCTTTTCATTCTTTTCCATTCATTAGTGTGTTAGTCGTTTGGTACTTTTAAGACTATGACTTTTTCACCTTTTCCTCTAGCTTTAGTTATTCTCAGCAGAAAGGTTGTTTCAAGTTATGTATCCACCATCCCTAGAAATAGAAGAACCAGAACCCTCATCTGGGGAAAAAATAATTCAGTGCCTTCACTGTTTGATATCATACATACACATAAATTCTAAGTGAAATACAGTAATAGAAAAAAAAATGAAGAATTTTCTATATTGTTATCTTGACCAAAGGTGATGGTTAAGATGAGAGGAGGAGGACTTTTTTTCTAAGGAAGACACAAAACCCATGTTATTAAGAAAAAGAAAAATGAAAACAAAAAAACTTGAACACACACAAATTTAAGCTTTATTTAATTTAAACTCACTAAAATTTACAATTACAAATTTAAATTCACTTGACTAAGGACATCACAAATAATGTTAAGAAACAGACAACAACTTTAGAAAATATATCTAGAGCCTATATATCAACAAATGATATCCACAATATAAAGAGAAGATTTAAAAATCAATAAGGAAATGACAAGCAACTGGGCCCCCACCAAATGAGCCAAACTCAGCAGTAAACAATTCACAGAACAAAAATTGCAAATGATGAATAAAATTAAAAAGATAATCAACTTTGCTAATAATTCATGATTTGAAACCAGACTACAGATAAACTAGCACTGGCATAGGCTGCTGGCAATGGCAAAAATGTATATACCGTTAGCTGGCATTTTACCTTTGATTATCTATCCTAAAAATTTCCTAAAAGTTATATATCCTAAAAGATATTTACAAAGATGCTTATTTGGAAAACCTCGATGCCCATCAGTAGGTGAGTGGCTAAATAAAGGTTAATATATCCAACTATGAAAAACTACATAGCTGCTAATGATATTAGGATGGATTTATATATGCTGCAGGGAAGTATCACTATCACATGATATTAGATGAAAGAGGTAAGTTTGAGATCTTTTCTTTTTCATTTATGTTAAAAAACATCCATGTGTTTTTGTACATATTTCTAAATGCTAACACAAGATAAGAAAGATGCATAAATTGTTAGCAGTGGTTGCATCTAGGAGACATTTGAGATTTGGATGTGGGTGAGTGGAGACATTCGTGTTTCCCTACATACTAATATATTCATGGCTGTTTTATATGAGCTGTATCCATGCATTACTTATATATTAAAAGAAAAACTATGGTGCACATACTGTGAGATGCAAACTTGGTTTCTATAAACCTGGCTGTTTCTTGCTGGCTCTGTGATTTAGGCAAGTCACCCAAGTTCTCTAAACTTTCATCTGAATTTATTCATCCTTAAAATGAGGGAAATCATGGGCCGAGCCCATGGCGCACTTGGGAGAGTGCCGCGCTGGGAGCGCAGCAGTGCTCCTGCCGTGGGTTCAGATCCTATATAGGGATGACCGGTGCACTCACGGCGCTCACTGGCTGAGCGTGGTGCGGCCGGTCTCAAAAAAAGGACAAAAAAAAAAAAAAAAAAAAAAAAAAAACGAGGGAAATCAAATAAAAATACATATGTAAATGTCAAACAGTCCTTTACACGTAGTAGGTTTTTAAGAAATTAGTATATTCCTTCTCTTGGGGAATAGTGAAAAATAAGCAAGGCAGAGGTAGGGCAGAGACCTTGACTTGAAGACTTGGAAAGTGGGGAAGAATGACCTAGTCTTAATGTGGTACACAGAAGAGCCACTGTTAAATCTTGAACTGGAGAGTGACTTGATCCAAATGATGTTTTAGGAAGATTAGTTTGGCAATTCTAAAGAAAAAAACAAATTCATTGGCATAGCTTTATCTCTATTTGTTTAAATGATTACACTGTAGAATTGGAAATCTTTATGATGCACTATTTGTTCTTCATTTTCAGACATGACCCAGCTGAGGATCTGGGTGAAAGAACGTTTTTCAGGGAAGCCCACAACCGTGTAGCTTTATTTGCTTCTCCCACAATCTGCATTGTGGCTAAGCTCCAGTGGAAGCCATCTCTCTCTGATTGCTTTTCATCAGGATTGTCTATTTTCCTTTCAGATTTCCAAGCTACCACTGCAGGTATTGGAGTACAACCAATTGTTCCTTAGTAAGTTGAAGGATACTTTGAAGGCAGACCTAGTTCAGTCAGAGCACAACATTTTATCACAGGTATTCTGAAAAGATTTCTCAAAGTACAGATACAGTTTCTGTTTTTCCCTAGAAGACAACCTACATTCTGGAAGGTTGTTCTCACTGGTATGCCCATATCTGCCTAGCAGAGGCCCAGAGCTCCTAGCTTGGTCATTCAAAAACCGGCATATCCCCTAAAGCATAACATTTGTCTGTGGCCCAAATGATAATGATAGTAACAATAATGAGTAAATCTACATAGTATCTTAGAGTTTGCAAATCCCACAAATATCTACACAAGGGAAATAAGACAGTGCCCCTTAACAATCTTTCCAGTAGGGCTCTCTCACGTATGTCTTTGTCTTCACCCTTGCTCCATACTGGAAACCATTCTGATTAAATCTCCAGATCTTGGTGGTATGACACTGAGTTCAGCCTTAAGAATACAAGGGATAAGTATTAACATTTTCGGTGTTCATTGCACTATCAAGTCATGCCTCTGCCCATATTGGCTTCCAAAGACTTAGAAATAGCGATTTTTGTGTCAATAATGAAAGTGGGTAGGCTGAAGTGGACAAAATGTTAAGAAAGCAACTGCTGTGTGCCTGTTCGCATGCCCTGCAAATCATTCAGCATCCTGCTCTGAGAACCACACCTTTCTAGCCTCCTTTATGAGTACCCTATGCTCTGGGATGAGCACTGAATTTACAGAAAGATCATACAGTGATGGTCTAAGGCACTGTGCTTCCTAGAATGTTGAGAAGAGGTAAGATGGCAGGGGCTTTGAAAATGGAGATGACAGAGTAGACTATAAATTTTATAACCCAAAGCTGAAATGTCTGCCATTGTTTAAATCTTGTTCTTTTCTCTTCCCTAGTATTCAGCCTAACCATTACATCCCTGTTTCTAAGCCCTCACTAGATTCTCCTGATAAGCCTCAGTGGACTGAGTGAAACTATTCCCAAGTGTGTATTGTCTAAGGGAACGTATACTAGGCACCTTTTCTTGTTGAGAGTCCTGTCTTATAGTCATCCTCTCCAATTAGCCTGTGTGATTTTGCAGCTGTCATTTGACTCCTCTGTGCTTAGCAGCTTCTGAAATAAAGCTGACTTAAGACAGATTTGTACAGAGGCTGTACTGACTGGGATGGGATAACAGGGTATGGATTTACCCTCCTGACTAAAACAACTAAAAAAATGGGCAAAATATGGGGGAAGAAAATGGCTCTCAAGACATCGAACATCAGGCAATGGAGAAAAATGAACACTAAAAAACAAAAACAAACTGTGCTTTATAATTAATTGCTCAACATACTGCCTGGTGAAAGTCTCCAGGCTGCAGTGCAGGGAGGGAGAATCCAGGCAATGCTCAGAGGTCTCCCTGAGTTGAAGAGATGAAGCCAAATGTTTGATGAAGCCAGTGAAGCTGGAGTTCACAGAACAGAGTACTAAAGAAGAGAGTTGTTTGGAGAGAGAAACCAGAATATCATCAGAGTTCCACCTGAATATTCAGTTGATTGCTGATCAGAACATAAATGTGAAAAAACTGCCTGGGGCCAGGAAACAGTGGTGCTCACAAAGGACTGTAAATAGTGTCGATTCCCATCAGCCAGAATGGAAAACTTCATAATTCATGGGACATCAGATAGAGAACTAATAAAGATCTTGCCCTCGTATTGGGGCATAAGTAAACTCTAGACTAAATGCTTCTCTGGTTCTACCGAAAAAGCTTAAAAGCAAGACCTAAAGGATCAAACTGCTTCCAAGAAATGTAACTATGCCTCAGACCAACACTCAAGAATGTTTTTAGGAAATATTCTCCACTTAAGGTAAATTCACAATGTCTGCCATCGAGTCTGTTGTTACCAGTCATCTTGAGAGGCAGAAAAATACAACCCAAAATAAGGGAAAAAATAATTCAATTAAAAGCACCCAGAAATGACACAGATGATGAAATTAGTAGTCAAGGATATTAAAAGAGTTTTTAAAACACTATTTCACATGCCTAACAAGCTATTGAGCATGCTAAGAGAGACCCAGTACATACAAAAATAAAAATTCTAGAGATAAAATCTATCCCTGATGTGGAAAATATGCTAGATGCTAATGCTTGAATACATTAAAGATTGCAGAAGAAAAGTCTAAGAAACTTGAGATAGCAATGGGAATTATCTAAAATGAAATAGAAAAAGGAATGAGCAGAGTATCAAGAAAAAAAAAAAAGGAACAGAGTATCAGTGAGCCAAGAGACATCTTGAAGCAGCCAAAGATATGTGAAATTGGAATCCCTGAAGGAGTAACTGGGGAAGGTGATGGAAAAATATTTGAAGTAATAGTGGCTGAAAGTTTCCAAATTTGATGAGAACTATAATGCACAGATCCAAGAAGCTCAATAAAACCCAAGCACATGAAAAACAAAGAGAAGTACATCATGAAAGAATTATAATAAAATTTCTTAAAACTAGTGATAAAGAGAAATGTAGTCAGAGAAAAAAGTACATTACATATGTACTAAGGAATAATGGGAAGGATGACAGCAGATTTCTTGTGGAAAACCATACAAGCTAGCAGACAGTGGAGCAATATCTTTAAAGTACTGAAAGAAAAAAGTTAACTAGATTTCTTTATACCACTAAAATATCTTTCAAAGGCAAAGTCAAAATAAAGAATTTTAATTCACGCAGAAGCTGAAATAATTTGTCAATAATAAGTCTGCACTATAAGAAATGTTAAAAATGTCTTTCATGCAGAAGTAAAATTTTATCAGATAAAAACACGGATCTACACAAAGGAATAAAAAGCTCCAGAAATGTTTATTGGAAATAAGTGGGATAGGGAAGAAGTTTAATTACACCATGAAGAGGTAATCAACCTAATCCAGAATATGGAACATTTTTGAGTTCTCCTGACTTAACTTTTTATAAAGAAAAAAAAAAGGCTGGAATCTGTACTAATTTAGCTTACAAGAGTTAGAGACAACCTCTATATGCCCACTAGAATGGCTAAAATTAAAAACACTGAAAATGCAACATGTTGACAAAAATATGATTCAACCCAAACTTGCATACATTTCTGGTGGGAGCGTAAAATGATACAACTACTTTGGAAAATTCCTTACTAGTTTTATATAATGTATGTTTCCATACATTTTACCATATGAGCAAGAAATTTCAATTCTAGGTATTTACCCTAGAAAAATGAAAACTTACATCCACAAAGACTTAAAAAAGAATGTTTACAGCACCTCTTATTCAAAATAGCTTTAAACTGGAAACAACTTAATCCACAGGTAAATGGATAAACAAATCATGGTGTATCCATACAATATTTAGCATTAAAAAATAATAAATTACTAATGCAAGCAAAAACATGGATAAATCTCAAAGACATTATGTTAAGTGAAAAAAAACATGCAAAAGAGGTGTGCACTCTATAATAGCATTTATATGAAGTTCTAGAAGTGTCAAAGCCAATCTATGAACACTGATTGCTCTAGGGTGGGGGTGGGTATTCACTGAGCAGGGACATGAGAAAACCCTCTGGAGTGATGGAAATGTTCTACCTCTTGATAAGAGTGTGGGTCACACAAGTGTATGCACTTATCAAAAATTTATTGAACCGTACACTTAAGATTCATGCTTTTTATTAACCATAAATTATATCTCAATTTAAAAGAGTGGGGATGAAGAGTAAAAGACATTATCATCAAATGTGTGCACCCTGTTTTGATCCTAATGCGAAAAATACAAACCTGACTATAAAACAACATTTTTGAGATAATCAAAGAAATATGAAAATGGGCAGACTGTTGGATGATATCAAAGAATTATTGTTAATCTTCTTCTGGGTTACCAAGCTATGTAAGAAAATGTATTTTTATTTCTATATGGAAAAATATGTAGGCAAGATAACATGATGTGAAAGATTTGCTTTAAAATGCAAGAAATTAAAAAAAGAAGGAAAAAAAGTGCTAGTTGAAGAAAATGTAGCAAAATACTGGTATTTGTTGAATCTGAGTAACAGGTAAGGAGGGATTTATTAGAGTAAATTCTTTACTGTAATATATATGTATTCTTATATATTATGATGTATATAGGTACACAATGATATACATGAAAAAAATTCTTAATAAAAATGTAAAATGTTCCATGAAAACTTCATCATAATGGTGAAAAGACTGTTTTAAAGAATGGTTTTTCTTAATCTCCATGATTTGAAGCTGAGTCCCAGGCTGGTGCTTCCACGGACAAAAATGAAACTATATTTTCTTCGGCCATGGTAGTGAGGGCTTTTTGAGGGCTTCTGCTGGTAGCGAGGGCTCCATTTAGCCTGGAGGCTTCTAATCCAGTCCATGTCTGAAGCTCAGTAGAGGAATCACTTCTGGCTGTATTCCCTAATGACGCTGAGTCACATTCCCACAAACTGTATATTTTAGATAGTGGTTATAACTCAGGCTGATGTGAACCTGGACCCAAGGGTTACCTCACATTATTTGTCCCTAAATGTTTTGATCACATACTCTTTATCAGTTTAAAAAAATGAGCAAACATTCCCAATATATGCATACTTATTATTTATAAATTATACACACACACACATCAATGTTTTAATATACTTTATACAAAAATATATGTATAAGAACATTATAAAATTGAAATAAAATATGGGATAAAGATGAAATAAATGCTATTTTAAAATTTCTTACTAATCTTGATAGCTTCATTATATCATCTGTCAATATCTCAAATCACAATATACATCTATATATGTATATCCTATGACATATACATGAAAAATTTTATACTAGTCATCCTGGTCTAAAAATGTTTAGATAGAGAATGGTTGATGCTGTTGTCCCAAGTCTCCCTGCCTTCCTCTGCATCCTTCCTTAGCGCCTTTCATCTAGACTTTGGACACCATCCTTGCTGGTCTCTCCATCTCCCTTCTTTAACCATGCTGCTGTATACTGTCAGCTCAAATTTTCCAAGATTCTGTGTTAATGACAGAAAAAAATCCCACGTGCCTCTACCTGGGAGACCACCCTAAAACCCAACTTTATTTCCTGTTGTTTCCTTCTACAATCATTAATTCTCTTGGTCTCTTTACAGTTCACAAACATCCTAAGCACATCCCAGTATCCTAGTTTCTTAAATGCTTTTTTTGTCTGTCTACAATGCTCCTCCTCCTTACTTTCCTTAATAATCCTGGTTTTAAGTTCTAATTTAGGTGCCAACTCTCCACAAGTCACTTCTGGACCACCCTGGCCAGTAAGAATTTCTTCCTCTCCGAAATACCTACAGTATTCTCTGTCATTTTGTTTTTTCAGACCACAATTTATACTTCTTTTGTATTCTTTCTCATCCAGGCACAGTGTGGATGCTGAATAAATGAAAGAATAAGTGAATGAATGAATGACTCTGTTATCTACACTCTTCTCTGGAGTGCTATCTCATCCTGATACTTAAAAAAAAAAAAAAAAAAAAGAGGATATGTAGCAGCAAAACTGTAGGGATGAGAAAAATCAGCAAGGGGTCATCCATTGCCCTGACTATGAAAATCACAGTTCTGATCTCCATGGGATTGATTTCTAAGCTCTTCCTGAACTTTTTCCTTCTGCCAAGCTGTCTTGTGCCCTGTCTGAATGCCTTAGTAACCTGTTGATTCTGTCTCTCATCTTGTCTTCCTGGTCTGCTTTCTGGCCCAGAGCAGGGGAAGGAGGAATACCTTGGAGGCAGTCCTTGCCCCCCACTTAAGGATGAACCCCATACTACATCTTCTGAAGAAGGATACGGGAATAGATCGGGTTGAAAAATTAACCCTAGATGATCCAGAATCGGTTTATTGAAGTCAAGAATTAAAGAAAAAAAAAAAAATCAAAGACTGATATGAGGGGCCGGCCCCTGGCTCACTCGGTAGAGTGTGGTGCTGATAACACCAAGGCCACGGGTTCAGATCCCATATAGGGATGGCCGGTTTGCTCACTGGCTGAGTGTGGTGCTGACAACACCAAGCCAAGGGTTGAGATCCCCTTACCGGTCATCTTTTATAAAAAAAAAACAAAACAAAGACTGATATGATAGGAGTAATGTCAGAGAAGGTGTGCTTTGGACATTATGTGGCTGGAAAATCACGAGAGCCCAGAGATTACCTGCACCTGCTATCTCTTTACTCCCTTCTAGTACTGAGACATGAATTATATCCTTCTAGATATTTTCCTACAGAATAGCTGACTAGGTTTTTTTCTAGGTAGGGGGACAATAATAAAAATAATAGAATGTCTCACTAATAATAAGTATTTCTATTCAAAAATAAACTTTAAGGGCCGGCCCAGTAGCGCACTGGAGAGTGCGCCGCGGCGCTCCCGCCGAGGGTTCAGATCCCATGTGGAGACCGGTTCCCGCTCACTGGCTGAGCGTGGTGCGGGCGCAACACTGAGGGTTGCAATCCCGTTGCCCATCAGTAAAAAAGACAAAAAAAAAGGAAAAATAAATAAATAAACTTTAAAATAGGAGCATTCACTATCATGGTTTTTATCTTTTAGGAGATGATCAAATAATATTTTCATGATTAAATTTATATTAAAATAATAAAAAATAAAAAATAAATAAGATAAGAGCATTTATACAAAACATTAATTACCAATAAGTGTATTAGGCAGATCCAATTTAGTGCTGATAGGTCCAAGTTGGTACTGTCTCTCTCTATTTGAATATTATCTTGCTTAAAATGTATAATCTAATGCTGAATTTCTCAATTTTTTAGTGTTTATTAAGCATTTGCTTTGTGTTTTAACATTAAAATGAAGAACTATTCATTAATATGAAGAACTATTCTTTTACCAATTTTCTGTGACTTCTATTTTAATTTCTTAATGTACACCTCTGGTAAATATGTAAATATGGATTTTAGATCTGCTGCTTTAAAATTGATCAACATACGAGGATAAGTAACGCCACAAAACGGAAATGTAGACCCTACGTCAATATTTTGGGCTGGCAATCTGGAATGAGAGGCAAATTTGAAAAGAGAAGAGAAAGTATTTTGAGAGACTGGATCAGAAAGCAAAAAGTAGCTAGGAACGTATCCACCAACTGGAAGATGCAACTTGGCTAGAAAGCCCTGAAGCAGGAGAGAATTAGTGATTTAGGGGAAATAGTACGAACAGGAAAGGCCTAGGGACCATAGCTTGATAGATGGGCTGGGCAGAACATGAGCACAAGTAGCAGATGAAATTAAATGAGTGAGAGAAAATGAGAACTAACATTTCATTGTGTGCCTATCTGATGTTAACTGTGTCCAACATTGTCACTACGTACTTAGAAGCCCTCCTATGCTACCATATAAATAAAATATGTGTATTTTATTGTATTTAAATGTTTATTATATTTTATTTCCTTTTGTGTTTGTCTTCTACTTGGCCCGACCATGGGATGTGCTGAAAAGGCATAGGAGGCATGGAAACCATAGAGAATGTGAAAAGGAAGAGAGATCACACCTGCAAAAGAGCACGTATAGCATGTATGCATGGCTAAAGAATAATTAGAAAGTGCGTAATCGTAGGGCTATCTCCTGGGCCAAGGAATCGAATCTTGCCACACCCAGAAGTTCCCTTTCTCCTCTTCCTCAGCTCTACCATACTCCCTCCCCTGAGCATAAGAGGATCGCTTAGATTCTTGTAAAGACTTTATCATTTTGCCTTTCACATTAAGGTTTTTAATCAATCCTGAACCAAGTTTTGTGTGTGGGTGAAGGTACAAAATCAACTTTTTTTTTCTTCTTTAGATATTCCATTGTTCCATTACTATTTATAAAAAAGCTTATTCCAATGTTATGCATAAGTCAAATACCTGTTTGTGTATAGATCTGTCTCTAGGTCCTGAATGTACCCATTCTGCTTTAAAAGTTTGCTAATTAAAATCTTTGATTACTTTAGCTCCCCTTTCTTGAGCCTTTACTATGTCTAAGGCCATCCCTATGTCTAACAGACAATCTTCATTTAGTCTGCACAATAACCCTGTGTGGGCATTCCTGTTGTTTTCCCTATCTCACAGGGTTTCAGGGGTTAAGTAACTTACCCAGGGTTACCTAGCTAGTCAGTGACAAAGTTAAGATTATAAAGTCTGTCCTCCTGTATTCTGCTCTGAAGCCCAAACATCTTCCATAGAGAAGGCCGGCAGTCCTGTCCCTGACCATTTAGTCATAAACCGTCCCACCCTTCTAACATGTAACTATCTGTCTGGAGACGTGCCTGCTGATTGGATTCTAAGTCTTTGTCTCTTTAAAGAATCAAATATCAGTCAGCCACCTAGGCAGCCAAGTCCTAGGCTCTCAGCCATGTGCTCTTGCCAAACGTTCTTGGCTAGGTCTGGGGTTTTCCCAAAAGGGTTTGATATGTGATACTAATTTCCAACCTGTGATGCCTTCCTGAGTCTACACAGGTAATTGATTGTGCAGTTTTTCCTTTGTGTGCTAAGTGTGTTCCATCATCAGCCCAGATTTACTCTTCTCAAGGGTGTCAGTGAGAGATGGCAGCCTGTGGGAAATGAAGAGCTGATTGGAAGATTAGAAATGGGCCCTTGGATTGACGTGCACTGTTTGGATTGCCACATTTTCAAAGGGGAGAATTATACAAGGTCTCTTTCAGAGCTGAAATCAGGTTTAGAAAAAGAAGGGGTTAGGGGCAATGCCATTGACACTGAATTTGCAAAATTCCTCATCATGAAATATTCTCAGAATGTTGGCAATCACTTCTGGGTAACCCCACTTATACAATAGTTCTCAAAGCTGCCAGACACACTGGTATGAAATGCTTAACTAAGGTCAATAAACAGTGTGGGAGTTCATTGCCTTTTTCTGCAATATCTTACTGACTCTGAATATGAAGCATTTGAGTAATCTTTCTTGCTGCAAAAACACGTGGGGGCATAGACCTTGTTACCTTGGCCTATTCACATGACATTGCAGGAGGGAAGGATATAACATATGGCTTTGTTGTTTGAATGTTTTACACTGATTTGTTCTAAGACTCCTAACCTGAGATACAATGGTCAAAAACCAACAGCATTTTGGAAAGAACAGTTTAGGTTTCTTTCTCATACTTGGTGGGCCCCAACCACACATCCTTAGGTTTACTGACAACCTGTTAACAACATCGTAACTTAGCTCTCAGCACAGCTGGTACATTCTGCTGGGAAATGTGGCAGACAATGTGAGGCCACTACTTGGGTGCACCGTGATTATTTCCTCCTTTTTTAAAGGCTTACAGAGGTCCTAGTTTTCTTGAGGGGTAGAAGGTGCCTGTATTTATTGACCTTTTGTGTCACCAGATTCCTATCAGTCTATGACACGAGGATGCTTTCCATATGTCTCGTAGCTTTTCACCTTTTTTTTTTTCAAACTTTCTTTCATCAGAAGATGTCACCACTCTCAGCATGAGTTCCAAGAATGACCTCAGATGATTATATAAGTGTTGGATTTATTTATGAAAAGAGAAGATATAGATTCCCTCATGGTCAAGCCCTGAATTACAATGACCCCTCCTCTTCAAAATCAGCTGCAAGCTAAGTGTTTATTTCAGAATGTCCTGCCACTGGAGAAATCTGGGATAATGACGAAAGAATAATCTGTCAATTTTACATGTTTTGAACTTACATACAACTAGTTCCATGAAAAGACATTGCTGTGAGTCCCAAAAAGTGCTGGCACAAATTGGTTTACTGTAAAGGGGGCTAAGGAAAATCCATGAAAACCCATAATGTTATATTTTGGAAGTAATCTTTAACAGACAGAGTCTAAATTTATAGGAAATGTGTTGGCAGAGAGGAAATTGGCACTGATTTGGAAATGTGGAAGAATACAAGTTATAGACAGACAGCTGCTAAGATGCTTCTCTCTCTCATTTGCTGATTTGGGATGTGGTAGATGAAAGCCCTGCTCATATGCTCACACTTCCAAATAATAATCCTCCAGGAGCATCAGGAATTGGGAGAGAGAAACTCTGATGTAATTGAAGATAAACCAATAAAAGAAAAAAGCCATGTCTGGAAAACAGGCTGAGGTGGTTAAGACAGCTGAGTCTGTGCTGGCTGAAACATGAAGCAAGGTGGAATCCAAAAATTAATGCACAAAACGAAGACTAGGCTGGTTGAGCTTAGAGCCAGCAGCAGCTTCTGTCTCCGTGGCAGCCCACCCTATCCCATTACCATTTGCAAGGACTTTTCAGAAGTTTTCCTCTAGTTTCTCAGAGTAGGTTTAGCATTGGCACCCTCTATGTAAGATCTCATCTTCAGAATTCCTGCAACTTCATTCCTCTGGCTGAATTCATCCCGGGCTCTGAGATGTGCAGTGAGTGCGTCAGTCAAACCTATCTGGGACGTGGGGTTTTAATCAATAAGATTAAAGGGGCATGGAAACTCCAGAAGGTGGAATTTATGCACAATAATAATGATATGTTGCTTTATAGCTTACAAACTGTTTTCACATCTAAGATGGTAGTGACTGTTTGGTCATAATTGGTTACACCCAACCACAGCCACAGCCTCCCACTGAATAAGTTCCAATATTTGTGAATTTATGGTGAACAAAGAAATCTATCATTTTTACTTGATGTCATAAACAACCAGTGAAGTAGCTAGGGCTGTTATCATCATCATCTTCATTTTATAGAGGAGGAAGTTGAGTCTCCAAAAGTGTAAATGGCTTTCTCCTAGAACGTGGGCTGCTAGATTACTGCATTGGACCCATGAGCCGGTTATTTTTATTTCAAATACAGTGTTCCTCCACCATGCCAAAGAAAGAGAAATGGAGGAGAGGAGGCTAAAAGTAATTTGATCCAGACCTCTAGAGAAATGGATGAATTTCTAATTTTCAGTTGGAGAGTGTTAGGAGCCACAAGGAGAAGTACTTCTTAGGGTGTGGTTACTGGAAGAAGGCTCAGGAACAAAGGTTATGTCCTGGCTTTGCAATAACTGTGCAACCCTAGACAAGTCACTCAAACTTCCTGGGCTTCACTATCCCCATTTGGAGATAAAAATATTAACATAGATTCTATGTCATAGAAATAGACATATGTTAATATGCCTGTGTTAAATAGACATGTGTTAATAATGCATGACACTCAAGTCAGGCTGGTTTTCATGTGCTGATTCATTGTGCTGGTGATTTATTAGGCTTAACTAATTACTATTCCCACATAAAAACAAATAAGCTGAATTTTATTTATTTCTCCTGCCTGGAAAGAAGTCAAATTTTAATAATATATAAGAATAGCAAAATAAGAATAAAACAGGAAATTGAAAGCACCAGAGGCAAAGACTTTTTTTTTTTGTTTCAAGAAAAATGACAGACTATTTTCTTAAGTTATTAGTGTACAGTGTGTGGGGAATGCATATAAAGAACAGATGAATCCATTTGGCATGTCCACACAGTGATATTTGGAGAGGATGGGAGTATTTCCAGAGAATGATAAATACTAACATCCTTTCAAAAAACTGAACTTGGGGTGGAGGGGAGATTGATCGAGAGATACTAGTCTGAGGATGACATAATTCTAAATGCATGATTCACATTTGCTTTCACTAAGCAAATTTTCTGAGTGAAATATACAGCCAAAGAGGTTATTAATATTCCTTTTATTTTTTTCCTCAACTTTTTATTTGTAAAAATTGTAAACCTACAGAAAAGTTGAAAGATTAATACACTAAACACTCATAATTTACCTTTTACCTAGATCCACCATTCATTAACATTTACAGCACTGGAATATTCCTTTTAGAATCATCACCTGGGCACAACTGTTAACCAGATACCAACACCTTTGCAGGTTGAAAAGAGATATGCTCTATGCAGAATGAGATAAAATTTTATTTAAATGTTATCCAACTACTTTTTAAATTCTATTTACTAGAGAGGTAGTGCACGCAGTTGCTAGGATCATGAAACTGAAAGACAGACTACCTATGATGTATGTTTTAGTAGCGAGATGACCTTCAGCAAGTTATTTAATCTCTTGCCCTAGTTAACATATCTCTTCTTTCCACCTAAAAAAATTTTATTAATTTATTTATTTGTTTTTGATTACACACATTTATGGTGTACAGAGATGACTATCAGTATTTGTGTGATGATCCAATCAATAGTATTAGCATGTTCATCAGTACAAATCATAATTACTCTTTGTGTCCCTTACCCTAACCTCTATCCCCGTCCCCCTTTCCCACCTCTAGTAACTATAGGTCTGTTCTCTCCTTCTGAAAATTCAACGTTTTATTGTGATCCTTCTATCTTTCTTAGCTCTCACTTATGAGTGTGGACATGCAGTATTTCTCTTTCTGTGCCTGGCTTATTTCACGTAACATAATTTTCTCCAAGCTCATCTATGTTGCTGCAGTTTACCTATCTCTAAAACAGGATTATAATAGAATCTCAGAGAGTTGTAAAGATTAATTGAGCTAATACTCATACATAGCTTGGATGATGCCCATTGAGTGCTATTGAGTAGCATCCTGTGTTACCTAGGGTAATTGTTGATGTCATTACATATATTGGTGTGGAATAACTTATGTGCTGATGTTAAGGTGAGGGGAAGTTAGCTGATTAGGAGTCATGATTGGGCACTAGCCGACAATGACTAGTAATGACAACTGTTGACATTGACTGGACTGAAAAGACCAATGCTTGGTTGGAAATGTCCTACTACTCCTTAACCACAGTTAATTCCTCTCACATAACCAAGAGTTGGCTATCCCTTGTTTTTCATTCTAATTGGGAATTATTTTTTGTCTCCCTTCTCTCCATAATGGGAAAGGAGAGTTGAAAGAGTATAACTTGATTATGATATGAACAATTCAGCTGTCTGAGATATAAAAGTGACATGTTCTGACATTTCTTTCTGAGGTATTGGGAATTGGATTAGGAGTGAACGATCATAAAACTAACAGCTATTATAATTAACAGATGCAGTTTACTAACAAATAGGATATTCTTAGCTCCTTCCATGCTTGCTTACTTTAAAGATTTTCAACTCTAGAAAGATAGTATTTCCAATCATATGGCACCATCATATGCATGAAATAAGAGAAACACCATTTGTGGACAATTGAACTCAAGAAACTGAACATATTTCTATGCTTGTCATTACCAAGAGGGAGTCAGACATTCCTTACACAGTATCTTCTCTGTATACTTTTTAGTTTAAGTAGATCCACTGATGTATGTAATGTTTCTAATTTCAACTCTGTGTAAATAGAAATGGAGCAGTGAATTGGGCATATTAAAGCAGCAGAGCATACTTATAGAACAATATGCCTCTTACTCTATTCACCTCTTTTTGAAGTGGTGAAATAGCCTTTGTCCTCTGTGCCTCTTTCTCTCTGACATCCTGGTGACTTAAGTATCCATTATGTGAACAACCATCACTATAAACAAAGTTAAAGATTTTTTGTGTCTAGTTGGAAAACAGTGAAGGGTTCTGATGGCATGACTATAATAAACACCACTTTGGGCATTTTGTTTCCTGAATTAATTTCTTATTTGAATAAACATCTTTTCTAGATCTCAGTTATTGTGCATACAAACCACAATTCAAAACCAAATTTTGTTTGCAAAAGTACTCTAATCTTGACTGAATACAACTTGCAAACAATTTTATTTTGAGTGTACTAAGAAGTAGGAGGATGCAAGGTTGGAAATGAGGGATGTGAAGCTACAGACTGTAGATAGCAGTGGACATTTTTCTGGGGTAATGACTTTAATAATTCTGCACTTGACAGAAAGGGCAAGAAAGAAAATAAGGTTGATGGTTCTGAGCCGTATTTTTCCCTGAATTTTGGCAATTACTTTAGATGTGTCATTACACTCACTTTTATCATTTTATCTGTAAAGCCATAGATTGAAAATACACTTGTCCATGGACAGCTGGACACATGTTGTTAAGTGGATGGTAGATGGTGCATAAGTTAGAATTAGAATCAGCTGCACATAACAGAACACCTCACAATGACAGTGGCTTAAACAAGACGGATGTCTCTTATTTCTCTCACACACAGAAAGAATACAAAGATAGACAGTCCAAAACTGATAAGGTGGCTCCACAGAGTCGTCAAGAAATCCAGATCCTTCCAGGTCTCTTTCCATCATTCCTGGCTGTGGCCTTTGTCCTTAAAAGCCCCAAGAAGCCTCCTAATCACATTTATAGACCAGGAAGCAAATGGAGGAGACTCTCTGTAAAGGGATTTGTCCTCCAAAACCCCATTTAACGATTACATTTACACTGCATTGGCCAAAACTTAAATGACATAGCCAAAGCTGGCTTCAGGAAAGGCTGAAAACTGTGCTTTTAGCTAGGTAGTAATGCACCCAGTGAAAGATTTGGTCTCCTATGACCAAGAAGCAGAGCACAGACAATGGAAGTCAGCTAGTAGTCTCTGTGCAGAATTGCAATAGATTCTAGGAGCCAGGGCTAAAGAGAAATTGAAAAGATTCAGTGAAATAATG
The DNA here is from genome assembly GCF_000696425.1 of Galeopterus variegatus. Lineage (NCBI taxonomy): Eukaryota > Metazoa > Chordata > Mammalia > Dermoptera > Cynocephalidae > Galeopterus > Galeopterus variegatus. The sequence goes on along the minus strand of NW_007727492.1, from coordinate 306,493 downwards.
CTTACCTTTGAGAAACCTATATTTATTATTTCTATGGATTAGACGTAATATATGCAGATTATCAGGTTATATTATCAAATTCATGTATTGATAATGCAGGACTTACAAAAACTGATCATAGAAAGTGAAGGACATAAGAGAATTAAGCCAGGTGTTTAGCTTTCCTACTCTTCTCAGACCACCTGTCTGCTGACGCTGAGGAAGTTGAATGCCATGATATTGTGGGCATTATGCACATACAACCACTTTCTGATTCCTCCACAACAAACGACAAGCATATGTGCAAGGAAAAGGTAATTCTTGTTGTAGGGGAGACCTAACCATCTTATTACAACCAAACAGATGACTCTAGAACTGCTGCTCAGTTGATGAAAAAACCCTGTCAAGTCTTAGATGACTTAATAGAAAGCATACACTTAGAATGAATTATCTGTGAAAAGCAATTGTGCAGAATACCATGACAAGAGTGAGCCAATGAGTGCTGAAGAGGCACAGGGCAAAAGCATACAAAAAGGTATGACTCACAAGGAAAGGCCCATGAAGCGAGAGTATTGAGGTTTTGGCTGAGCAAAGATCGCAGCCAAGAGGTTGTGTGGAGGATTCCCACTGCCTGAGGGGCTTCTAGTTCCTTCTTTCCTCACAAGCTTAGTTTCAAACACTTCTCAGGGCTTAGCAGAAAATGTATGATTTATTCACTTGTAGTTCCAGAATCAGAGTTGCATCTGTCATTCCACAATAGCCAAATAATAAAATTTTAATTGGAAGCTAAGGGCAGAAATATAGACACCCACTTGCAGATTACAGAAAGGACACCTCTCTTAAGTCTTGGTCTCTTCTGCAGCTATAAGAAAATCTTCGACAGCTCTACACCACATGGTGCTGACTGAGGTCTGGTGGCCCTGGATGACCTGAGTCTTCTCAGGGATCCCTTTGAAAAATGCAACCCTATTGACTTTACAGTTTTATTTAGTCTAACTCCAAGAGATGGATCAGTCTTTCCCACTGACCTGAGACAACCCCTTGCAGCTGTGGCCTTGATAAAATCCTCAGTAAGCCCTCTGGCAAGGACACGAATGAAATTGTGAAAGAATCATAAAGGTTCCCTGTTTCCCTGAGCTCCCAAAGTGCTCTCAGATGGTTGAGTGGACACCACACAAGGGAAAAAAATACGCAGTGCTTTTTCTCAGATCTGAGCCACCCTGAAGCCCAATCCAACAGCATTACTCCCAGGAGTACAGAGAGAACATACTTGGGAATTAGACCAGGAGTATTATAAACAATACACTAGGAGGCAGAGCCCCCATCTATACCTCAGGATCCCCAGCCTTTTTGATAGTTTCTGATTTCCTGGACTTTGTCTTATTCTAATAATAGGTCCAGGCACAACTAAAGAGGCTTATGTACCACACTTAAACCTCCTCCATGAAGCTGGCCAAAAACAACACCTGCCAATTCTCTTCCTTCCCCTTGAAGATTCCATAGTGCTGTACTGGGAACCTGTACAGGGATGTGGGAGCCACCAGTCAGCCCCAGCAGAGAGAGGCTAGGGAACGTGTGTACTCTCAGTTGTGAAGATCTTTAACTGTTTATTCTTCTAGCCTTCTACTTAGCAAAAAGTAATAGAGATCCATTAAAAAAAAGCAAGGTTTTCAAACTGTTTATGGATGAGCACAATACTCATTTATTGAGTTAATGTCTATTGATGCCCATCTTAATCAGGCACTAAACCTAGGAACTAGGAATACAATGGTGAACACGACAAATAAGGCCTCTCCATTCATGGATCTTATATTCTCATGGGAGAAACAAATTTTGAACAATCAAATTCATGAGTAATTTTTTTTTTTTTTTTGTCTTTTGTCTTTTTTCCGTGTCCGGCAACGGATCGCAACCCTCAGTGTTGTTGCCCCCGTACCGGACCGGGGACCGGCAACGGGATCGCAAGCCTCGGTGTTGCTCCCGCGCCTCGCTCAGCCAGTGAGCGGAAGCCGGTCTGTATGTGGGATCCGAACCCTCGGGCGGGAGCGCCTCCGCGCTTCCCAAGCGGCGCACTATCCAGTGCGCCACCGGGCCGGCCCCATGAGTAATTATTTAATTGCAGGTCTGCTAAACTGCTATAAGAAAGTACTCAGTTTTACAGAGTATATCACAGGGCGCTGACCCAGCATATGGTTTAGGAAAGGCTTCTCTGAGCTTGTGTTATGAAGTTTAAGTTGGTATCTGAAAGGACAAATAGAAGCTATTTAGCAAAGACAATGTTCCTGGAAGAGGGAAAATCCTTGGTGAGGCCCCAATGAGAGGAAGGAACATGCTGATAAGAAAAACAGTGATCCCGGAGCACAGTGAGCAGTGAGCCACTGTGCATAAGGCTGGGGCTGGCAGGTCATCTAAAGGATCTCCCAATCCCATGGAGAAAGAGAAGCTTGCAAAAAGCATCTGGAAAGAGAAGCTTTCCTGACAGGGAAAAGAGTATGTAGAACTAAACACACACTCTCCTTCTTATACCTTATTCCCTAACTTCTGATTTGACATCTGTAGCCAATAAACTTCAAATTTTAGGGCAAACTAAGAAAAATCAATCCTTGGTGAGGCCCCAATGAGAGGAAGGAACATGCTGATAAGAAAAACAGTGATCCCGGGAGCACAGTGAGCAGTGAGCCTCTGTGCATAAGGCTGGGGCTGGCAGGTCATCTAAAGGATCTCCCCATCCCATGGAGAAAGGGAAGCTTGCAAAAAGCATCTGGAAAGAGAAGCTTTCCTGACAGGGAAAAGAGTATGTAGAACTAAACACACACTCTCCTTCTTATACCTTGTTCCCTAACTTCTGATTTGACATCTGTAGCCAATAAACTTCAAATTTTAGGGCAAACTAAGAAAAATTGAACAAACGTTTAAGGTTTGTATAAAACTAAATTCTTATATGGGATATTTAGATTTACTAAGCAAATGCTCAGAAATATAAAAATTAAATTAATGTTCTTATCTGATATAATACATTTGTAACTCAGTAGATTTGGCCTTGACACTTGAACTCATTTACTTCTAAAAACATGTGCAGATATTTTAACCTCCTAATTTGTATCCATTCATAGCTTTTTACAGAAAGCATCAAATACATGCTGATTTTGAGTAGCAAAAGGAAAACAGATTTCTCTGGATTAAGAAATAACTTCATTGAGAATATAGGAATGTATTAATGGAAAAGTAAATTATCGTAAGCAAATGCTCAGAAATATAAAAATTAAATTAATGTTCTTATCTGATATAATACATTTGTGACTCAGTAGATTTGGCCTTGACACTTGAACTCATTTACTTCTAAAAACATGTGCAGATATTTTAACCTCCTAATTCGTATCCATTCATAGCTTTTTACAGAAAGCATCAAATACATGCTGATTTTGAGTAGCAAAAGGAAAACAGATTTCTCTGGATTAAGAAATAACTTTATTGAGAATATAGGAATGTATTAATGGAAAAGTAAATTATCCCTGAACTCACCACAAACTAGCTGTGCATCTTTGGGCAAGTTATTAACCCTCTCTGTACATGGTTTCTTATCTGTAAATAGAAAATGATTACATTAACTGTCTCATAAGTCGTCATTTGGTTAAGTGATATAATGCATGTAAATCATTTGAAACAGAGACTGAAACAAAGCAAGAACTGAATATTCTCATATGCTATATATTACTATTTAAAATTACTCTAGAAGCAAAGGGGAGAAAAATGGCAAATGGATTTGGTTGCTTAAAGCTCCTAGAAAGGCATTTTGCCAACAGTCCTTGGATCTCAAGTCTGCTATTATGCAGTTGTCCAGACCACTGCCTTACTTGACTCTGGACCCTCAAGTCTGGCTTCCCACTCTAGAATTAAGAGCCATGAAAACCCACAAGGTCATGTTGGCAGAACTCGGCCATCTCTTCCCTATCCCGGCCTTTCCCCACACTGTTTGGCAACAGTCACCGTGGCTCACAGTCAAGCATGTTGCCACCACTAATTTTTGAAAGAGTCAAACTCCTTCCCCCCACCGATTCCATCTCTAGTACCAAAGTCAGGGCTCAAAAAGAAAACGTGCTTCTAAATTCCTTGGATACATTCTAGAAACCCCTTTGAAAAGACCCAACCTTTTGCTTTGAAGAATACCTTTTAATGATTCTGCTGTAATTAAACTTGGTCATTGGTACCTTAAAGTGCATAGCAGGCACTCAGTAAATGACAGTGACTACTATGATTAGTTTCTTTAGCCGCTGCACTATTTAAAGTCTTTATTTTCATTTTCATAGAATTTCAAACATTTTGACAATATTAGTTTTGTGTTTTGCCTAAATTCCATGAGGTTTTAAATTTTTAATAACGATGAGATTCAAGTCATTGTCTGGCAGAATCTGCTGCTTTTAGCATCTCTATTGTTAGAAAAATGACCCATACGTGATAGGAAATTGAAAGGAAAAAGTGATCAGTTTCAGAAGAAGCTGAAGAAATAGAGCAAACAGAGGCAGGAAATAATTTCTGGTTATATAAGAGAAAATTTGGAGAAATGAAACATTAGGAGTTGCATTTCTTGTCTAAGTAGACATCCTTTTCAATATTTATCCTGTGGCTCTGCCTAGCCTCTTTCTTTCCATTATTGCACTGGGTGGTCTTGGCTTGACAGAGGACATAATTTCCCATAGAAGTTTCTTTGTTCTCTTCTCTCTTGGGCAGGTCCATTACATTAGAGAATGTAGAAAAGCAGAGTTGGAAACTGATGTCTGCATTGACAAAAGGAACCTGATCCTCCTCTTTTTTATTCCTATTAAGTCAATCACAATTCAAACATTTGCCCACATCCTTTGGAGCTGAAAGACAAGGGGCCAACCCAGAGGGAAATGAGATCTCAGCCTTAGGAAGATATTTTTTCCATATTTCTCTTTTCTAATTGCTGAATTTTGAGTGTGAGCTATTAAGAAATAGATGGATCATTTTTTACTTTAATTCCTGAAGGAGGAGCAATAGATAGGAAGGGATAGATGCTGCATTGGCTAGTACTGGTAAAAACCTTCTCCAAAAAAATGTGTGGATACAGGAAAAACCAAACCAAAGTGCTTTTTCTATTTCCTCACTAAACAATCAAAACAGAATACTTCTGTGACCAGATGTGTAGGGGTTTTCCCCACACACCAAGCAATCAACCAGTTCTGCAGCAGACACCACCTAGGTGTCCTCTAATTCAATTTAATTCTAACACAATCTACTTGAATATAGCATGAGATCCCACAGGTTAAGGGCACAGTCCCATAAGACTGTCTCCCTGCCCCACTCTCCCACCCCCATTTCAGCTGTCACTAGCAATTCTCAGGTTGTGACCTGCACTTCTGACCTACTGGCTATAAATCAGGATTCCCATGATCCTCTTCCTGGGCTTGATTAATTTGCTAGAGCAGGTCACAGGACTAAGGGGGACACTTTACCCACATTTACTGGTTTATTATAGAAACTGTTACAAGGGATACAGATGAAGACATGCAAAGCATGTGGGAAGCATGTGGGCAAAGCATTGGGAAGGGTCACAGAACTTTCATGCCCTCTCCAGAACCCCACCCTCCAAAAACTTCCATGTATTCAGCTATCCAAAGGCTCCCTGAACCCAGTCTTTTGGGTTTTTATGGAGGCTCATTACATAGGCATGATTGATTAAATCATTGGCCATTGATGGTAACTCAACTCAACCCAGAGGTTGGAGGGTGGGGCTGAAAGTCCCTCTGATCTTGCCTTGGTCTTTTCAGTGATCAGCCTCCATCCTGAAGCTACCAAGGGGTGGCCAGCCATCAATCAACTCATTAGCATACAAAATGATATTTTAGGACTTATATGCCAGGAAATGGGATGAAGACCAAATATGTATTTTACAATATCACAGTATGTTAAATAAATTCTTGTCCACAAAACTTTAGGGTTTGTGACCAGCTTTATTCCATCCCCTGGACTTGATGGTAAGTCGGCGGAGCCCAGTCAACTTGATTTGCCCAAAGTTCTACTAAAAGTTGAAGATTCAGTTCTCCTGTTTAGTAACTGACAGTACTGGAAATTACTGTCACTAATACATGTCACATTAACATCTTGATATGTCATGATCAATGTCATGATATGTCTTAACATGACTTGATAGCGTAGTAGTCTATCCATATTGCTACTTGTGGTGAGCCACAGAACCCTTCATACTGTAAGGTCCTAGAGATGAAGAAATTCTTCCTGCTTAGTGAGGCTTGGCTAGGACTGACCTTTACAGGTAGACTTCCATTCTGGTCATTGCTGATGAAAGGTAGACAGAGGATAACTGAAATAAAACCCACTGTGGCTAAATGCAAAAGCCTTTTGATCCCATCTCTAATTCTAGTGCTTTGGACAAAGAGATAAAAAAGACAATGGGACCCCACTTGGTTTCACCAGCAACGCCCCACACCATCGGCCCTGAACACTGTTTCCAGCAAGCTCTCCAAGAGCTTTCCTCCCTTGGTGCGTAAAAGGGTAATTAAGTGTAGCTCACTGTACCTTCACTGGAGATTTTGAAGTACATCGATTCTGAAAGTACTTGGGCTTTCTTCTGTAGCATCCACCCTTGGACAAAGAGTGACTAATTAAGATTAATTTCCAGCTTACATAATATTCCTTGCACAAGAATATGTTTGCACTCTAGAATATTGACACTGGCACATGGGGCCAGACTTTTGGCAGGTTTTTCAGACAAACAATGCCAAGCTGGCTAACTTCCTATATTTCTCTAGTCTTTTTTGGAAAATACCTAGAACACTTTCCAAGAAATTAGTTTAGGTCACTCAGAGTTTATTCTGGATAATACTGTGTTTGTTGTTGCATAAGGATCTTAGTCATGATCAGCTCCCCTTCCAGACCCGAGCCAGTTAATGCTGACATAACACATGGACCTTTTTGCTCTGGGAATGAAGGCTTTGGAGGCTCTAGGAGGAAACACAAATTATATTTCTGGGTGACTTAAATTGGCCATGGTTTCACTACTAGTTCTCAGGCTTTGAGAGGACTCTGCTTGATATTAAGAGAAACAATACTATCCTAATAACTTGAAAAGCTAAGGGTTTCTCTGTGTCCATCTCTTTCCTGGCTGGTGGAAGCAAATATACTAGCTGAGGAAAAGTACAAGGCCTGGAGCCAGTGATTAGGTTTGAAACTGGACTTTCTCATTTACTAGCTAGTTATGTTAAATTGTTAGTGGAACACAAGGTGTTCAAGGTGTTCATATCAAATTTCAACAAATCAAAAGCCAATCTAAATATCAGTTCACCATAGAATGAAATTCTAACCCCCAAATAACTTGATTATTATGACAATTTTGTTACTGAATTTTTTAGTTGACAAGTTTTAAAATTTTGACATTATGTTGAAGGAACAATAATTTTTTGGTACTGTCAACTACTAGATTGCTCCTATGGTAATTACACTGTAAATGTGCAATACCAAATAGTCACAAGAGTTCTTGCTATTCTCTCCATGTGACATCCTGCATTGCTGTGGAGAGTGAATGCCAAGAATGCCTTTGCCAGATTTGGTCCTTGTATTTTCCAACCTCTGAAACTGTAATTAATAAATTTTGTTTTCTTTTTCAAGGAGTTTTAAAGTTTCAGGTCTTATATTTATGTCTTTAATTAATTTTGAGTTGATTTTGGTTTATGGCAAGAGGAACAAATCTAGTTTCATTCTTCTACACATGGATACCCACTTTTCCCAGTACCATTTATTGAAGAGCCTCTCCTTTCCCCATTGTAGGTTCTTGATGTCCTTGTGGAAGATCAGTTGGCTGTAAATACACAGGTTGATTTCTGGGTTCTCTATTCTGTTCCATTGGTCCAAGTTTCTGTTTTTATGACAATACCATGCTAGTTTGGTTACTGTAGATTTGTAATATAATTTGAAGTCAGGAAGTATAAAGTCTTCAACTATTTATTTATTTGTTTTTTGCTCAGGATTTTTTTTTTAGCTGTTTAGGATCTCTTGTGGTTCCATATGAATGTTAGGATTGTTTTTCTATTGCTGTGAAGAATGTCATTGATATTTTGATGGGGGTAACACTGAATCTGTAGAAGGCTTTGGATAATATGGACATTTTCACTACGTTAATTCTTCCAGTCCATTAACAAGGACTATCTGTCCATCTTTTGGTGTCCTCTTTAATTTCTTTCAGCAGTGATTTATAGTTCTAATTGTAGAAATCTTTCACCTTCTTGGTTAAATTTATTCCTAGGTGTTTTTTCTTTTTCTTTTTTTTTTTTTTTTTTTTTGGTTTTTTTTAAAGGGGCTATTTTTTTTTTTTTTTGGTTTTTTTTAAAGGGGCTATTTTTTTTTTTTTTTGGTTTTTTTTAAAGGGGCTATTTTTTTTTTTTTTTTTTTTTGTGACTATTGTAAATGGGCTAGCTTTCTTGATTTCTTTTTCTGCTAGTTCATTGTTGGAGTGTAAAAATGCTACTGGTTTTTGTATATTGATTTTGCATCCTTGAACATTACTGAATTTGTTTGTCACCTCTAAGAGTTTTTTGGAAGAGTCTCTCAGGTTTTCTCTATACAGGATCATGTCATGTGCAAACAGTGACAATTTGACTTTATCTTTTTCTATTTGGATATCCTTTATTTCTTTATCTTGTCTAATTGCTCTGACAGGTACTTCCAATAGTATGTTAAACAGGAGACACTCCAGGATGTAAAGTTGGGCAAAGACTTTATGAATAAGGTTCCAAAAGCACAGACAACAAAAGAAAAAAGTAAACAAATGGATTATATCAAACTAAAACGCTTCTGCACAGCAAAGGAAACAATCAGCAGAGTGAAAAGACAACCTACAGAATGGGAGAAAATATTTGCAAACTATAAATACAACAGGGGATTGATACCCAAAATATACGAGGAACTGAAGCAACTTTACAGTAAAAAAAAAAAAAAAAAGAACCCAAACAAATAATTCAATTAAAAAATGGGCAAAGGAAGTGAACAGACATCTCTCAAAGGAGGACATACAGATGGCCTATAGGTCTATGAAAAAATACTCAACATCACTAATCATCAGAGAAATGCAAATCAAAACCACATTGAGATATCATCTCACTCCAGTTAGACTGTAGACTGGCTATTATCAAAAACAACCCAACAAACAAACAAAAAAATACCCAACAGAATAACAATGAATCCAGTGTCATTATGATGCTTAAACTCATGCTAGTGAGAATATGGAGAAAGGGAAACTCTTCTGCATTGTTGGTAGGAATGAAACTTAGAACAGCCATTATGGAGAACAGTATGGAGGTTCCTTAAACAACTGCAGATAGAACTGCCATACAATCCAGCAATCCTGCTACTGGGTATATACCCAAAGGAATGGAAATCAAGTCAAAGGGATACCCGCACTCCCGTGTTCATTGCAGCTCTGTTTACAATAGCCAGGCTATGGAACCAACCTAAATGTCCATCGGTGGATGACTGGGTAAGGAAAATGTCATATAGATACTCAATGGAATACCACTCAGCCATAAAAAAAGAATGAAATTCTGTCATCTGCAGCATCATGGATGAGCCTGGAGAAAATTATGTTAAGTGAAGCAACCCAGGCTCAGAAAGAGAAATACTGCATGTCCTCACTCATAAGTGGGAGCTGAATTAGTAAATAAACAAATAAAAAGAAAGAGAGAGAGAGAGAGAGAGAAAGAGAGAGAAACAAAAATCACAATAATACGTTGAACTTTTAGCAGGAGAGAACAGAATTGTGGTTACTAGAAGTGCAAAGGGGGAGGGGGAGAGGGAGAGGAAAGGGGTTAATGAGATATTAATGAAATTGGTTAATGGACACAAAGAATGTTTATGTATTGTAATGATGAATAAGCTAACTATCCTGATTTGGCCATCACATATTGTACACAACTATTCATAGTCAACTTTGTATCCCACAATTAATAAAATGAAAAATAAATTAAAAATTTTTTTGTTTTCTTATAAGTTACCCAGTTTCAGGTATTCTGTTATAAGCAAAAGAAAATGGAGTAACACAGCTTCGCTATATTTGAAAGTGAATATTAAGTTAATCATAAATTCAAATAGTGTTCCCTGTTTGTTTTACTGTCATTGACTGATTAGATTTGGTTGTACCCTGGTGGTTCATATTATCTTTGATCATAAACCAGAAATGCTAAATGCATAAGGGGTATTCATCCTCTAAAGGCTAAGATCGAAACCCAATTTAAAGAGCAGAGTTTGGTCAAATCTTTAGCTGACACCAAACTGTATGAGTGTACTTCAAATGTTCACTAAAAAATGGAATTAAAAGATAATACAAATTTTTCCATGAACTTTTGAAGACCCCTCACATAAGGGTGGATACTTTGCTTAATCTTCCTAAACTACTTTCTTTATCTGAGAAAGAGGGACACTACTTCTTTTCACCTGAATTACATCTTTGTAAAGATAAGAGTTAGACGATAATTGCACAAGTTCCTTACGAACAGCAAAGATCTATACATACAAAATGTTCTATTCGCACTTATTTCAGAAATCTCAGCACATCTTTTATACACAAGCATAAGGACAGGGACAGTGTGTCAGTGCAATTGGTATTTGCAAATGCTTTGTTCCTCAATCATTAAGCCATTTTTTTGCAATACATGGTGTGTCCCTCTAGTCCCCCAACACAATGCACTTCAGACCCTGACTGCCTCATGCCTGATCTATATAATTAACCTCATTAATGCTCTTCCTGTCTCCAGGCCCCTCTTGATCATTGTGTCCAGAAGACCAGGACAGATTTTTATCATGTCATTTTACATTCCGATATTGCTTCTTACTGCTTGCTAAAGTCTGAACTGTCTTTAAAATCCTTCACATTGAAACATAATTGCTTATACATATTTATGGGGTACAGAGTTGACTACCAGTATTTGTGTACAGTATGTGGTGATCAAATCAACGTTATTAATATGTTCATCCTTACAAATCATAATTATTCTTTGTGTCCCTTACCCAGTTATTCCCTAATCTCCCTCCCCCTTTCCCACCTCTAGTAACTATAGGTTTGTTCTCTCCTTTCGAAAGTTCAATGTTTTATCGTGTCCTTCCTTCCTTCCTTCCTTCCTTCCTTCCTTCCTTCCTCCTTCCTTCCTTCCTTCCTTTGCTCCCACTTATGAGTGAGGACATGTGGTATTTCTTTTTCTGTACCTGGCTTATTTCACTTAGTATAATTTTCTCCAAGCTCATCCATGTTGCTACGAATGGCAGAATTCCACTCTTTCTTTTTGTGACCAGGTAGTATTCCATTGTGTACATATTCAACATTTTCCTTATCCAGTCATCTGTTGATGGACGTTTAGGTTGGTTCCATATCTTGGCTATTGTAAATAGAGCAGTGATGAACATGGGAGTGCACATATCCCTTCAACATGATGATTTCCATTCCTTTGGGTGTATACCCAGAAGTGGGATTGTTGGATTGAAATTGAAACAAACAGGGCCGGCCCGGTGGCGCACTGGTGCCGCCCGAGGGTTCGGATCCCACATACAGACCGGTTCCTGCTCACTGGCTGAGCGAGGCGCGGGAGCGACACCGAGGGGTGCGATCCCGTTGCCGGTCCCCGGTCCGGTACGGGGGCAACACTGAGGGTTGCGATCCGTTGCCGGACACGGAAAAAGACAAAAGACAAAAAAAAAAAAAAGAAATTGAAACAAACAGGGCCGGCCCGGTGGCGCACTGGTGCCGCCCGAGGGTTCGGATCCCACATACAGACCGGTTCCTGCTCACTGGCTGAGCGAGGCGCGGGAGCGACACCGAGGGGTGCGATCCCGTTGCCGGTCCCCGGTCCGGTACGGGGGCAACACTGAGGGTTGCGATCCGTTGCCGGACACGGAAAAAGACAAAAGACAAAAAAAAAAAAAAGAAATTGAAACAAACAAACAAACAAATTAATTAATTAATTAATTAAAATAAAATTTTCTATTATACATATACATAAAAACCCATTGGGGGAAAAAAAAAGTCCCTCAAAATCTGGTTCCAGCCTGCTGCAGAATCTTACTACTCTCCTACCCATTCCCTACAGTCCTATCAAATCAGGCTTCTTATTTTCCTTCTATACAACTTTCTGTTTTTCTGAATTTGCATCTCTTTCTTTACTGTGTCTTTTACATAAATGTCCTCTGCTTTGTCTCAGGCTTATAGAAATCTGGTCTACCATTCCAAGCTTATTTCACACTCATAGCCTGTAATAGGCTATTATATAGTCACATATCTAAATCACATGTGTGTGTAGGTATATACATATACAAATATATTTTATTTCATTCCAATTATATGAATAATACAGGGCCTTTTTAAAAATTAAGTCAATATATAAAACTGTAAAGGAAAAAATAAAAATTCCTTGGGTTGCAAATCTTGAGATAATCACTACAAAAATTTTGGTTTTTTTCCTTTGGTTCTTTCTTGCACCTCTTTATATATGAATACACATATATATTTATCTTAATATGTAAGTGGGATAACATGATACCTATCTTTCTATCATATTCAGTATATAGAAATAAAATTTTGCTTTTTGTTTTGTTTATTGCATAGTTTCCTCCTCATCCTGTCCAAATACATTCCTTCGAATGAACTCACCACAGGTAACCAATGTCAAAAAGTTGCTCCTTATTTCCCCATACCTTTCTTTATGCACATGTCATCATATGTCCACTCAATGTTATTGATTCACTTTCAAAGTAAACTTATAAACATGAGACTCACATTATAAATATGGAAATTCCTCCAAGTTACTTAACATAGAGTCAATCCATTAAAAAAATTTTAATATTTCTTTGTTCACATAGCACAAATAAATAATTTTATATAAATTCATACATGTGCTAAAAGTTATATTTTTTGTGCCATCTTTATTTTTATTTGCTTTTCTTTTCCACTCTTTTCTCTCTCTCTCTCTCTCTCTCTCTTTTGTCATGGCATCTTCTTCCTCTAATTCACTCTTTTCAATGGCTACATAATATTATATATACACACCACACTTTATTATACTATTTCCCCATTGATGGCTATCTATTTTGTTCCCAGTTTTCATGCACTGAAACAATACTACAGTAAAAATATGTTTGAGTGTGTGTGTACTCTTGATTTTAATTTGTTGTATTAAATTTCTAAGTCAAAGGGAATGTATATTTCAATTTTTAATTGATATTAACAAATTGCTTTCCAAAAAGACTGCAGAATTTGTATTCCCATTAACAATGCATGTATGAGAGTACTGTCTCATCTTTATAAGTTAATCTGAATCTTATCTGAGAGTTAATGTGATTCTCTCATTGCTACCTTAATTTGCATTTCCATAACTACTGGAGAAAATGAGAATCCCTTCATATGGAAAATAATCTTTTGAATTTGCTATTGTGTGAATTACCAGTTCCTATCCTTTTGCGTGAATTGCCTATGCTTATCCTAACATTCAGATTGGGTTATCTTTTTCTCATCAATTTGTAAAAGCAACTGGTATATTACTGTGATAAACAGCCTTCTAAAATGGCTCCCAATAACCCTGACTCCTGGTATTCATACTTTTTTGTAATCCCCTCTGCTAGGGTGGGCTGAAGTTAGTAATTTGCTTCTAAAGTTTTGCATATGGCAACAGTGATGGGATATCACTTCTATGATTACAAAAGACATGTTGTCTTCTATTTTGCCAGTGTTCTCTCTGTGGCTCTTTTCATATGCTTGTCTGATGGAGAGGGTCACCAGAAGAGGAACTGAGATGGCCTCTAGCCAATATCCTGTAAGAAACTGACGCCCTTATGCCAACAATCCTCAAGAAAAGGAATTCTTTCAGCTTCCACATGAGCTTGGAAGCAAATTCTTCCCCAGGCAAGTCTTCAGATGAGACTGCATCCTGGTTGACATCTTGATTACAGCCTTGTGAGAGAGCCTGATGCAGAATACTCAATTGATTTGTGCCTGGATTCCTGACCCACAATAATTTATTTAGATAACAAATGTGTGTTGTTTTAAACTGCTAACCTTTGGGGTCATTTATTTAACAGCATTAGATGACCAAATAAACATTTTTTTTAAATCTGGAATATATATTGCAAATTTTTCTCTAATCCTTTATCTTTTTATTGACTTTATTTATGATTTTTTTCATACACAGTTTAAAATTTGTATGTAATCAAATAAGTCCATGTTTTCTTTTATGACTTTTAAATTTCTTAAAGTAAAAGAGTACTTCAAAAAGCGCATGGAAAAATAGAATTAAGAGATAATATGAATATTTCCATGAACTTTTTGAAGTACCCTCTTATGTACAAGTGTCTCCAGCAACTATGTAATATTGAAATCTCTTAAATGTTTTCTAACATTTTCAATACTTTATTTTTTGACTTATATCTTTAATATATCATTTAAGTTAAATATATAAGAATGAACCTCAAGATCTCTTCATATGTCCCCACTTTTAAAATTAGGAGTAACACTGATGATTTTTTTTGGTCAAGTGACTACTGAGTACACCTTTGAAATACATTCTCTACTCATGGCAGAGTCTACTTTTATTAAACATTTCACATTGCAGGATTGCAAAACATTTTTCTCCTAGAAAAATAAGGACAATTAAAATAATTCAGAAGTGAAAGAATGATAAAGAACTTCAAATGTTTATCAATAATATTCCCAAAGGGAACCCATATATTATTAGATTATAATATTATTTATTTCACAAATATTTATCAACTGCATTCTAGCTGCCAAGGTCCGTCCTAGGTTCTGAAGTATAAAAGGTAATGAAGACAGACAGACATGGTCTTCGCCTTCGTGGAATCTTTGCATAGGCATTAGACCAGGTATGACAAGTATGGTGAATAATTTGAGAGGAATATGCAGTGACAGCATGTGGAAAAGAGACATTCCAGCTGAGAGGTGAAGGGTGAATAAGAGTTAGACTTGAAAAGTAGCAAAGAGGAGCATCTCAGACAGAAGAAACAGTCCAGATGACCTTCCACGTGAGAGCAAGCATGACACAGTTGAGGAATTGAACAGGGAAAGATTGATGAGCTAAAGCTCCAAATGTAAGTGAGTGGCAAGAGCTGAGTGGGTGAGGTAGGTAGGCACCAGGTGGTGGAGAACCTCATAAATTGTGTAGTAGAATTAAGATGTTATCCTAAGAGCAATAGAGAGCAGTAGAAGGATTTCAAGATTGAGACTATCATGATGAGATCTGTATTTTGGAAAAGTTACTCTACGTATGATTTGGAGAACAGATTGAAACAGGAGTTAAATCAAGGAGACCACTTAAAGGCCGAATAAATCAGCTTTCAGAATTGCAAACAGATTTAGCTAACTTAGAAAGTTTGGCTAGGATGATAAAATAATAAGACACTGGCTGGAGAGGACATAGGGTCAAAGAAGGTATTTTTGTTTAACTTTTAGTTTTGTTTGTCTTTAACACAGGAAAGGCTTGATTATGATGGAAACAGCTAATTCAGAATAAATGTCTGAAGATACATGAAAGAATGAAGTAAATCCAAATGGCTATATTCTAATAATTTGAATCCCCACAAGGTGATATTCATTAAATATTTGGTTAATATTTACTTAATAGGGACAGAGAAGAACCAACTTTAATGTAAAAGAAATGGCATGCCTTAATTTTTATAATATTCCAATTCATATAAGGGATCTACTTTAGGCACTAAATATTATATAGCATTTAACTTATTTGAAATTGTCTTACATTTCAGAGGTTTAATACTCAAAACTGGATATTTAGTCTTTCTAACTCTCTAATGATAGCAATAAAGTAAAAATGTGAGCTACAGGTTTTGTTCAAAATATGCTTTACAGTTCTTTTTTCTTGATTTCATTGCTGTGAGAATTTTTTCAGTTTTTTTATTGTTCTCTCTTCCTGTTATGATTTTCTTTTTTTTTTTTTTGCAAGTATAAATATTATTATTTTTATGGAATTACGATTATGGTTGTAAGTTCTTTTTTTTTTTTTTTTTTTTTGTTAAATTTTTATTTTGTCAATATACACTGTATATGATTATTATGGCCCATCACCGACACCTCCCGCCCTCCTCCCTCTCTCCCCTCCCCCCCAAGAATGTCCTTTCCGTTTGCTTGTTGTAACAACTTCATGAAAGTATAGTTGTTATATCTTCTTCCCCACCACCAGCCCCGGTTTTTGTGTGTGTGTGTGTGTATGTGGGTGAATTAATTTGTTTGTTTGTTTTTTTTTTTTTTTTT
>NW_007727492.1:286944-289572 GCF_000696425.1 Galeopterus variegatus | reverse complement strand
AGTATTCCATTGTGTAGATATACCACATTTTCTGTATCCACTCATCCGATGATGGACATTTGGGTTGATTCCAGCTCTTGGCTATTGTGAAAAAATGTTACTTTATTTAGAAAATCATAACAGGATATCAGAGAGAGATATCCTGTTATGATTTTCTAAATAAAGTAACATTTTAGGTGCATTTATTAGATAAGTCATTGTTATGGGTCAAATGTGTCTCCCAAAAGTTCGTGTGTTGGAACTTGATCTCCATTGTAACAGTGCTAAGAGGGTGGGAAATCCAATTATTGTATTTGAAAGGTGGAGCCTTTAAGAGGCGATTAGATTGTGAAGACCACCTCCTAGTGAATGGACTGATGCATTCGTGGACTAATGGGCACGGTTCTGTTGGCTTTATAAGGAGGTCAGTTGAGAAGTTTAGGTCTCACTGTTGCTCAGCCCATTCTTGCCATGTGACAGCCAGTTGACCACAGGACCCTGTAGAATTCCCAGTAAGAAGAAGGCCTCACCAGAGGTGTTCCCTGGACTTTGGACTACCCAGCCTCTGAAACAATAAGAAATGAGTTTTATTTCTTTATAAATTACTCTGTTTCGGGTATTCTGTTATAAGCAACAGAAACAGACTAATACAACCATTCTCTTCTGGAAAACAGTATTACTTTCTATGTTACAGTTGGTAGGGTTGTAAACTGAAAGTGCAAAGTGATAATAATTCTTTCTTAAAGTAATCCTTAGGAATCCCTTAAGTTGAATATAAAGCAGAGTATACGTGGTTTAGTATATAGCTCCTCTATGGCAATATGTATGTATACATGTATAAACTCTACAGTAATGTAGAGAATATAATAACCTACACACATGCAGACTATAACTCTACAGTATTTTTAATTTGGGGATAACAGGATAAGGAGAATGCAAGCATTTTTTTTTTTTAAGGGAAAACAACAATGCCGAATACTCACTATACACCCTGGATATCTTTGCTTGGTTCTGAAGATAATAACGGTGATTCACCACAATGACAATAATGCCTGCTTTAGATGCTGACAATAATGATTACTTCACTGTCTATGTGACGAGGAATAAGATAATGGAGATGGGCATTGTGCGCACTCCGGGGATTAGTTTTTCTCCTCCCTGACAACACTATTTTGGGTCATAGAAGCAGTGAGGGGACTGGCAGACAGATTTGCTCATAATACTTAAATTGTTATTTGCTCAGCTCTCACTTTTCTCATTCTCCTTTAGTGACTCTTATATAATTGATTTTATGTAATCAAATACACATTAGATGCTTCTTCACTGTACTGGGTTTGATAATTTCAGCTGACTCCAAACAATTGTTGCTGGCAGACTTCCGTGTTGGTGACAACACTGTACCTCTACTTACACATCCTCGAATCTTGCAACAAGAATGTCATTTGTGATAGACCAGAGTCAGAAAGGAATATGCTTGTTGGTTGTTTGTCATGTTTGGTTTCGTTTAAATTTCTATTCATTAGGAGAGGGACCAATTTATACTTTATGGATATTCCTGAAAACCTGAATTAACTGGTGCTATTTTTCTACAATAATTAATTCCAGGGATGCTTTTTCACGTCTTATGAATTGGTATGCTAGGCTGATGTTTAGGTGACCTGCCTTTTAAACCAGATCTGAATATGTGAAATGGCCAGTGCAAGTTCCCTGAGATGTCGAGATTCAATGTGATGGACAAGACCTATAGAACAACTGACTTTTCATAGGAGAAGGGGCTCCTTGTCAAATACGAGGAGTGAAGCAGGACAGGGGAATGACAGCAAGCAAGCGTAGAGATTTGGAGGGGTCATATTTGCTGAAGTAGGTGAGAGAGCTAGAAGTCTGAGAAAAATTTTGACATGGAAATGGGAATATGAACTGACTAGGGAAACACGGAAGATTGCCAAGCCATTCCATTTCAAGAGCTCAGCTGAAGACAATGACCATACTTTTATGGAAACAACAATCTGCCCAGTTTTGGAACTCTCTGAGGCAATGTTAGCAGCCCGGGTTTAGGCACAGTGAACGTCCTTATTTCAGAAGAAAGAATTTAGAAAGGATGATATCAGAAACCCGAGGAAAGAACCAAAATTACAAAAGATTAAGGAGTTAAAACATGAAGGTAAGTGGCATAGTCTCTTCTTGCTGCTGTAACAAAATACCTTACACTGAGTAATTTATAAATATAGAAATTTATTTCTCACAGTTCTGGAGGCTGGGAAGTCTAAGATCAAGGCAACTTACCTGTCTGCTGAGGTCTTGCTCTCTGCTTCTAAGATGGCACCTTGTTGCTGCATCCTCACATGGCGGAAGGGCAAAAAGGGCCAGGCAGCTCTATGTAGCCTCTTTTATAAGTACCCTAATCCCATTCACAAAGGTGGAGCCCTCATGACTTAATTATTTTCTAAAAGGCCACACTTCTTAACACCACCACAATGGGGATTAAGTTTCAATGTGAATTTTGGAGGGACACAAACATTTAAACCATAGCAGTAAGACTGACTGAAGAGTGAGAGATACACGTTTCTAAGTCAGTGGTGCTAGGCCCCTGGAGTCCTGACCATGTGGAAGCACATCAGTCATGAAGCTGCAGTCACTAACATAATCAAC
>NW_007727492.1:284034-286407 GCF_000696425.1 Galeopterus variegatus | reverse complement strand
GAGTGAGAGATACACGTTTCTAAGTCAGTGGTGCTAGGCCCCTGGAGTCCTGACCATGTGGAGGCACATCAGTCATGAAGCTGCAGTCACTAACATAATCAACAAAAACTGTATATTGTAAAAAGGCAGTTTAATTTTACACCATCAGTAATTCTTACAGCATGTAGCCCCAGGTTGTTCCAATTGGAAATGTTAGCTATGAATTTTATGACTCCCAAATAGAGGTTTCTGTTCCACATTTTGAGCACAGGAAAGGGTAAACCATAACAGGTTGACTTGAAGAGGAAGAGTCTCATTTCCTCCTGGGAACAGAGGGACCTCTATTAGAAAGTTCACTTCCACTTTACTCAAACTTTTCAGGGGCAAAGTCAACCCTCAAGCAAGTGTCTAGGAAAAAGAGCCATAGCTGTGTGACTCACCCAGGGAACAACTGGTTCAGGTGTGCTTGGACAGATGTCCTACCCCAGAATGTATAGTCAGTGTAGTCAAGACTAAGGAAAGACACACAAAGGAGGTCCTCTCTTCCCTTGGTCACAGAACACAGAGGTGAATAAAAATCTTTACTTTGAATAAGTGGGACAGGAGAACAGAAAACCAGACACTAGTCTTGGCTCTGATGCTTACTTTCCATGGAATTTAGAGAAAATTTTTTCACTTAGAGGCTTAATTGGGCAATGGTTCTGTTCTTAGACTCCAAAGCCCCATGCCCTGGGTCCAATCCCACCATCTCCATTTATTATAATAGCTATATGACCATGAGAGAGTAATCAGCTCTTATGTCCTGATCTACTTGTCTATAATATAGAAATAACATTAGTTGTGAGCAGCACTAAACGAGATAATATTTGGTAAGGTCCAGTGCTTGGCACATAACAAACACTCAGTAAAAATGTTGACACTTGTATAGGCTTGTTTTCTCTGCTACTTAATAAAGTTCTTGAACTAATTTTTTTCTACCTCTAAAGCTCTAGAATTCTGTGATGGGAAGGATTTTTGGTTATTGTTTCATAGTAAGAGTTGGCAAACTTTCTCTGTGAAGATCTACGGTCTGTGTCATGACTTTTCAACTCTGACATCTAATAGGACATTATTTACAAAAGTGGTCAGTGGCTTAGATTTGGCCTGTGAGTACTTATATGCTGATCTCTGTTCTATAGAGTAAACATATTTGGGGGATAGAAGTGAAATGCAATTTGTGATGAAAAAAAGGACATAGCAAATCATGTACTACAAAATCGGATAAGCTTATGACACATTTGTTTAGCTCAAAAACTTTTTTTATATGGAGCATATGAAAGGAAGCAGATGTTCTACAACAAAGGTGGATAATAGAAATACAATAAACAGCTTCCATAAGCTTAAATATTTATAAACACAGGTATAAATATGTAAAATAAGTGACATAGAAAACAGTGGCCCAGAAATTCACATTTGCTATAAGCTGAAAGAAGACAGGAAGATAGCAATTATGCAAAAAGCATGGGAAACTCAGGTTGTGGCAAAAAGCTAATGTTCCTTTTGACTCCATAATTAAGGAGACAGTTATGCATTAAATCAGCCCAATCCTTGCGGCGTAATTGCTCACCCTTCAAATCACTTTCAATCTGATGTGGTTATCTGAATATTATAATGACTGGATTGTGGGCTACTTTCCTAATTAAGTTGACCCAACAACTAATCACCCAGCAATCAGGCCTTCATGTCATCTGGTACCTTGACAAAGAATATCTAACTCTATGGTAGTTATGCTGTGCATGTGAGCACAACCTGAAATTATGCTGAGAAAAGACGAAGAAAAAAATGCAATGAATAAAAAAGAAACATGAAACAAGAAAGGTACAAATGAAGAAATGCTAGTGGAGCAGCATAAAATTACAGCCCCAATGCCTCAGTGAGGCAATCACTCTGGGAGACATGGGAAGTCACATGCATGCTGCAGTGATGACCGTCCCCATCTGTAGGTCCTTTGCAGCCGCCCCTCCTCCAGGCCCCTCCACAGACATCTTAATGTCCCAACTGCTTTTCTCCTCCCTTCCAGGGTGCCCCCCAGATGGGTCTCTTAACTAGAGTTCACTCATTTTAAAAAGGGCAAACAGGATAATATTTGAGCAAATAATTTACTCTCTATTTTTTCCCCCTCATTTCAAGCATCCTAATACATGACAGAAAACTTGATATCAGAGGCCTTTTCTATCTTGTGTCAAAGCTTAAACCCTTTGAAGAAATATGCCATATTTCTCCGAGAGGAAAGAGAAATGATGGGGACTTTCAAGTCCAGGAGAAAAGGAAGGGAGAGATCTCCTGAGACCATAAAAGGAGATGAAGGTCAGAGAGTCCATCTAATGTTAGGGATCCATGACTGCTCCTTGGCAG
>NW_007727492.1:281042-282613 GCF_000696425.1 Galeopterus variegatus | reverse complement strand
CCACAGAGGTGGCACCAGCTGTGGGCACAGATCAATGGTTCTAAGCCACTGAAATCTGTTAAGGACCAAACAAGGTCAACGATAATTTAATTTGCAATATCACATAAAGGAAGGGGAATTACATAAAGGAGAATATGTCCATTATTTAAGCCCAATTCTGGGGTGGGGAGTCCAATTAGCTGAACAGGCTTTGAAAGGAAAGATCCAGATAAAACCACTGGTTTCGTTTTATAAAATTGCATTATTATTATAATAGGAGAAAACATGATGAAGGTGAGAAGATAACAAAATGAATCTTTTCTATTTGAAGAATTATATCCCCCATTACATGGGAATTATTCATTACCTGAAAATATGTTATTGAATTTTCTCTTTATGCACACATCCCTTTTTTTCCCTACAAAAATTGATTGTCACAGATGTGTTCTTAAAATCCCGGTTGTTTCTGAAATCCTGCTCAAAAGGAATGATACATTGTCCTATTCCTATAATTTTAGCCAGCCAACAACAGAGGAACTAAATCCAATCATTCCTTTTTTATAATATGAGCATACTGGTAGATTAGCAAAATGCAATTAACATGGTCTATCTTTGTTCATTGGTTTAATCATTAGGTCAATAAACATTTAATGAGCATCTAATATGTCCCAGGCACTGGAAGAACAGAGGTCAGTNCTCTATTCTAGTTGGCACAGTCTCTGATTCAGAACCAGCAGGCTCCTTAGGGAACAGATTAGGTGTGTGGACGCAGCGTGACCACAGTGGCTGAGAAAGAGCAGAGGGCTGCCTTATAAATCCTTCAACGGGTAAGTGAGTGCCCAGAAAAACATGGAGAGTAGGTGGAGTAGCATAATTGAAGACAGCTGAACTACAAAGTGGGCCTAATTTTTCCTGAGCTAAGAATGAATAAAATGTCTTTTCAAGAACTGGATATAAAAATGAAACCAGGAGATAAAGAAAACCTGCTATATTTAGTTGTTCACACACATGCACACATAGCTAATATAGTAGCCATGGGATACATTAAGAAAATCTTCTCTTCCTGTTCTTTTAATAACTTGTCTGGTTGTGTGATGATCTGGCACTTGGAGACTGGGGAGCAAAAGGCATCCTGACCCACGAATGGGCCTTAAGAGCCTGTGGG
The DNA here is from genome assembly GCF_000696425.1 of Galeopterus variegatus. NCBI lineage: Eukaryota > Metazoa > Chordata > Mammalia > Dermoptera > Cynocephalidae > Galeopterus > Galeopterus variegatus. Next base: position 281,469 of record NW_007727492.1, on the reverse strand, counting down.
CCCATCTCATTGGGAAGCATAATCACTGAGGGGTTGAGGGCAGGGGAGCAGTGTGGCCTTTCTCTGTCTGCAAAGGCTGTGCCTTCTTGAGGAAAGCACACAGAGGGCAGGAGAGGGACACTGTCCCAGCAGGCCTGCCATCTGGACAGCTAGTGCAGTAGGCTAGTCTCACATACAGTTTCTGACCCAGCTCTCATTTCCAGTGAAATCAGAGAGATCCAGGTAGCAAGTCACTTGCTTAAGCCCTAGAGTTGGGGTAATATCCATTGTTGTTATAAATTATACCATCACCTCGCATCACATATCTTATTTAATCATTGCAATCACATTTGATGTTAGGCTCATTGTACCTATTCTGAGTAAGAAGTAATTCCCCAGGGTGAGTAGCAGAGCAGTAATTCAAACCAGGTTCTCTGGAGTTAGAACT
>NW_007727492.1:228845-280031 GCF_000696425.1 Galeopterus variegatus | reverse complement strand
GAGCTTGGCCTTTTGGAGTGGTGGGGGTGGGGGTGGGGGTGTTTCTTTAAATATATTTATTCATTTATTTTCCAATTCTAAAACCTTGGCTCTGACTCAATAGAGTAAAGCCTGAAAAACTGACCAGTTTCTACCAAAAACCAGGGAGTGGTGCAGAATGCATAAAATGCTTTCCTGCCTCAGAGGAGTCAAAACCCTTTCTGAACTAGGGAAGGAATTTTGAGAGGATTGAGAACGGGGAACTAGAATGTTGAGATGCAAATGTGGGTCTGCTGAAACCTCTGGATGGGGGCTGAGGAGGTGGGTAGGTGGCCCCCAGAAACATCTGGGATCTGAGAAAAGAGGAGCCCTTCTTTACGTCCGGAGTAGCCCTGCTGGCCCTCTGTTTGTTGCCTATGCCGAATTACTTGCTAAATATTTCAAATATTATCCATACACTGGGGAGTTTTGAGGAGTTTTAGTCAGGGGTGTAACATGATACGATTGCAGTTTTGAAAGATAACTTCAGTGAGGAAAGACTGGAGGAGGAAAGACCAGAGTCATGGAGAGAAGCTGGAGGCAGCGAGCGGTCCAGTCATTAGAGGGGAACAGCCCCAGTGCAGGGGAGGCAGTACTGACCCAAGTTCACTTCTCAGGGAGACGAAGGAGAGAGAGAATTTGAGATTGCTCCTAGGTTTGTGGCACAGTGAGCTGGGTGGTGGTGCCATCATCCCGTGGACAATTCAGGAACAAAAGCAGGTTTAAGAAGGAAGAGAATGAGTTCAGTTTTCATCTGGACATGCTATTAAATCTTAAGAAATCCTTGAGAAATTGAAGAAATGTGAACTGGTTGATAAGAAGGTAAGGAGGATCTGAAGCTAGTGGAACAAATAAACCCACTGTGTTTATTAATGAACTGTGATGCCTCTCGAGGGGGATCTCAGGTGTTCTACTGGAGGGCTCTGCCCTTGGCCTATTTTTTCAAGAACTCGGATGTAGACACAGAAGACAGACTCATCAAATTGGTATATGATACAAATCCTGAAGAAATAGCTGTTAACCTAGATGACAGAATTAAAAATTCAAAAGGCTGAAGCAATTGTCTGAAAATAACAGGGTGACACTTAGAATAAATATGAAGTCCTGAGTTAGATTTAAAGCAAAATGAACAGCACAGTCACAGGATGTGAAGGCCTGGCTTGGCAGCAGTGCCTCATTACAACTACGTGAGGATTTTCATTGGGTTAAAGTTTATTATGAATCAACAGTGTGATGCAGCCACGTAAAGGCAACCCCATCACTAGATGTGATGAAGAGGAGTTTAGAAGACCCACTTCCTAGCAAAGTTGCCTTGGTTTTTCAAAACAAAAATTTTTAAGAATAGAAATATATAGTTTAAAGAAGCCATAGATAAAAACCAAGGCTTTTGGTCACCCATTCTAAACAAGGCCCAAATCTCACTCACTTGGTGGCTTTTTGTCCCTGATTGTATCATTGGTTCATCCAGAGGCAACTCTTGCTCCCCGAATAACGGCATGCTCTCCTGCATTTCCACAATCCTTTCAGCTGGGTTGGGGCCATGTGACTGTGTTCTGGCAGATAGGACTGACAGCAAAGGTAACATGACACTTCTGGTCCCAGGTTCTTAACTGTTGCTCTGCCTGCTTCATCCATCTCCTCTCCTGATAGGATGAGCTTGGAGTCACATGTTGAGGATCTGGCAGACAAGCTGGAGAGCCTTGACCCCTGAGTCACTGGATGGCAGAGAGCCCTGTTGGCCCACATGACTTCACATGATCAAGAAATAAACTTTTGCTGTTATCGAGCCCCTGAGGTTTAGGGGTGTGTCTGCTGTTCCCACCAGCGTAACCCAACCCTAACAGCACTTATCCTTGAATATCCCTGGTTTGACCTTGAACATCACCTGGCTAAGTTATGTCAATGGCCTAGCCATTATATTCCTCTCAAGGGAACTTCTGAAAAACTCAGCCTGTGGCTCCAGCTCAGAGTCCTTTAGTGGATAAATACTGTACTCACACACAAGAGCAATGGAACTGAACTTTAGGTAACATGCTGGAGGAAACCACTGCTTCATTCTGGACAATTCCTTTATACTTAAAGGAAATTACAATTTATACTAAGGTATTGAAAAATTCATTCATAAAACTTAACACTGGTGCCAGTTTTCCCTTTGTGCCACCTGCCTACACTTCACTAGGGAAGTCCTGGAAGACCTCTGCCTTTGGGAAGCCAGGAAGTGAGTTGAATTTTAACTCCCTCTACATTGGAGGTCAGATCAAAAGGGATATGTCATGTTTCGATGTTAACAAAACCAATATATCATGTGCTGTGTGCCAAAGACTTTTCAAACACTCTACGTGGAGAGTCCTCACAAGGACTCTAATGAGCAGAAATTCTAAAGAGGGTCTTTTCAAACACTCTACGTGGAGAGTCCTCACAAGGACTCTAATGAGCAGAAATTCTAAAGAAGGCCCTTTTTGTCTTTTTGGGTTTTTTTGGTTTTGTAGATACTGAAGAGGGAGTATTGTGAACGCAGATTCACAGGCTCTGCTGAAATGCCGAGTATTAAAACCTGTCAGTGGAGGGTGTCCACGTCTTTTGCTCTCAGTTTAACCTGTCTCCAAAATTACTCAACGACCAGTCAGTAATCTTGGAAGAGCAGAAGAGGGTTTTGCTCTGTATATCACACCCGTGCTACCACTGCTTTGCTGCTCACAATAGGAGAGGAACCTGAACGTACGTGATATCTGTTTACGTCTCTTCATTGTGCTTTTGTACTGTAAGAGTAATGCATGCTATAACAAATTCAAACAATACAAGAAATATAACAAATAAAAAATGACTTTCTGTTTCTCAGTTCTCATCTTCTTACATTTTGCCACTATTATCAGTTTGGTGTGTGTGTGTATTTTCTTTGTATATACTTTTTTCAGTGTACACATAAGTGTAGATATATAGGTATTTATTTTCATTTTCATAAAAATAGGATATATACTATATATGTCTACATATGAGGGTGCTTGAAAAAGTTCATGGAAAAATAGAATTAAAAAAATTATATGAATCTTTCCAGGAACTTTTTGAAGATATATATATTTCTGAGTCTTTTTTTCATTTAAGATATAACTCATCTTTTTGGTGGTTCCCTACCATTCCGTGGTATGGATGTTACATGATTTATTTGTCCATTTCCCTAATAATGGTATTTGCATTGTCTCCAGTTTTTTGCTGTTACAACAATGTTACAATGTACACATTCACGGATGCACACATGCACAGTCACAAACACACATCTTTCCTAACAGAGCCAGTGCTTTTCTAAAATAGAATTCTGTAAGTGAGACTTCTGAGTTGTAGAATGTCTTTACTTTAAATTTGAAAAAATCTGCCAAATTGTCTTTCAAAAACGTCATGCCAATGTACACACCCATTAGCAGAATAAAGAGTTTTACCTCCTCATCTTCTCATAAACACTATGTTGTCAAAATCTTATTAAATTTCAACAACAAAAAAATAACTTTTTGTGCCAATTTAAATTACTGTAATTGTTAGTGTGTTTAAGTATTTTTCAAATGTTTATGAACCATTTATAATTTTCTTCTCTAAAATGCCTCTTCTATAATCTGTCCATGTCAATCCCTCCCCCACCGCCCACAACTTTGGTCTTTCTATATTATTTTATAGCAGCATTTTAGCTATTATGTATATTAACTCTTTTTTTTAATGTGTTGTCTTATATGTATTGCAAATATTTTCCCACAGTCCTCATTTGGCTTTTAAATTTGTTCATGTGAGCTAATTTTGCCAGATAGAAGTTTTGACTTCTTAATCATTCCAATCTGTCAACCTCTCCTTTACGGTTTCTGTGCCTCCTGTTAGGCTTAGAAGTTTTGTTCCCCACACTCCAGGATTGTAAAACTATGGAGAGTGTATTTATTTAGAGCACAAGATGACCAAACTCAAAGAGGCCACAGTAACATAATTGACCGGATGCCAAAGAAAATAGCCCAAAGCCCTGCTGAGGAATCTGCCTAGCCCACATTTTCCCCTCCACTGTACTTTTCCAGCCTGTGGTTATTTGTTATGCCTCTAGGCAGCCCTGCCTGCCCACTAAGTCCTCCTCCCTTCTCTTTTATTCCTGTGCAGAGAGCTGTTTGGTTTTCTGGTTTTGCTTTTGTTTTCACAGACTGTTACCAGCCATGAGTGGGGCTCTTTGTACCTGTGCCTCTCCTGTCCTCAGACAGATGCCACATTATTGACTGTGTGTTCATCTTCCTGCTCTCCTTTCATCCTCCCCACTTTTTGGAGTGAGGGAGCAGGGGAGCCCAGCGTAGCCTTTGACACATCTGCCCTGGCGTGGCTTCATTCCAATGGGAAAGTTTGATGTGGCAAGCTTTTAAAAGTCACTCACATTTCCCTGACTTACAGCCATGCAGGCTTCCTCGACTTCCTTCTGATTCAATAAGGACAAAGAAAGCAAGCTGAGTTTGCTGCAGCTTGGGCCCTGGGGGAACTAGCCCCAGGCCAAGCATGACCAAGAGCCATTGTCTTGGGCCCCTTTCTCTGCTCCTGCTGCCTCCAATCCTGCCCCCAGTCTGCCCTTTCTTGTCTGGGGCACTCTATTTGAGCACAATCTACGATAAAGTTTCTCCCCCTGGTGGGGTCAACCACAAGCCAATGTCAAGAGTTATCTTAGGAGGATTTTTTCCCACCACAGTCTCAGTTGTGTGCATTTACTTAAACATACTCTCCAAGTAAAAGCACTGTGCTTGCTATACAAATGCCACTTCCAGATGAGTCCCCCAGCAATTCACCTCAGCTGCTTTTCAGTCTGTCACACCCAGATCCCTCCTATGTAGATATCTGAGACCCTACCCTCTCTCCATAAAAGCACTGTGCTTGCTATACAAATGCCACTTCCAGATGAGTCCCCCAGCAATTCACCTCGGCTGCTTTTCAGTCTGTCACACCCAGATCCCTCCTATGTAGATATCTGAGACCCTACCCTCTCTCCCCAACTTTTCCTAGGTATTTGCAGGGTCAGGGATGAGTGCAGAGGATGAAGGATTGAGCCAAAGGGCTAGGGTTCCAGGTTTCACTGAGCAGAGCTGGGCAGCAGAAGACTGACCGCTACTTCTCAACTCACAGCACATGGACAGGTGCTTTCACGTGACTTCTGCCCTGGAGGAACACTGCTTCCATGGGACCTTTGCTGACGAACACAGGGGAGCAAGACCCCACCTCTAATGCTGCTGCTATTGTTGCTGTGAGTATTAAATGGCAGGATTTCCAAGAACACCAAGGCTGTCGGTCTCGAGATCTTTAGAATTGCATTGTGGGTGCTTTTCGCATTTTCTTTTGTCATGCTATCCATATTTTCTGATGTTTTCCCCTGCAACCCTAAGTATTGATTTTAATAATAAAATAAAGTATTATTTTAAAAATTTTTAAAATGTATCCTCGAGGAAGCTCACAAAATTTCCAAGAAGAATTCAAAAGGAGCTATGTGGGTATTCAAATGAGTTAATAAGTCCCTGGCACTTAGGCAACCCTGTTAAATGTTGTCATCATCATCATTATTATTGCTATTAGCATTCTGAAGAAGGAATAAGTTTAGGTTAAGTAGAGTTAGATGTCACTTCTCATGGATTATAGTGTCTGCCCAAATTAGTCATATTTATGTTTAGGAACCATATGAAGTTTTCAACTAGTGAGGTTCCCAACAGCATGAAGGATGCTGATATCATGATTTTTTTCCTGTAGCCTATGTAATGAGCAAATAATTCAGGAAAAAAATAAGCTTCATCAACTTCAAACACTGAAGGGAGACTAGAAAAACTGAGAGAATCCTGGAAAAAGGTGGGAAAAGGCCAGAAAGGACTGACTTCCTAGAGGATCCCCAAGCAAAGAAATATCACTGGTCTGATCATTCCTGACAGGTATGTTTACCATACACATAGGCTTTTTCTGGGATAATTCTGATTTCAAATATTCTGTCCCTTTGCTTCAACAAATACAGTCAAAAGTTCTGATATTTACAGTAGAAAACACAATCGCCATATGTCTCCTTAAACACAGAAAAACCTCTAAATGATGCATGATTCCCTCTGTTCACCATGCATTGTGAATCTCATATGCCCCAAATATTTTGAAGTTTCCCTTCACTGAGAAGAGTAGAGAAGCAGCAGCTTAGTGGCACTCATACTGTTGAAAATGCATTTCAGCCAGAGGGGCCGTTGCCTCTGTGGCTTTGTGCCTGAAACTCACACACAAGGCTTCCGCTGTTTGGGTTGCCAGGGACCTGCTAGGGATCCAAGTTTTCAAGGTTGATGAAAATGATTTCCGTGTGACGTCAGAAAGGGCTGCATGGCACAAAAGCCTTCCCTGTATGACATCCTGGCACAGCTGTTGAGGGAATGTGAGTGGGTGGAGATGATGGGACGTGAGAAGGCACAGTGCCATCTGCAGCAGAGCTGGCTGTAAAGAAGGAGGTGGAGACCACAACTCACTTTTTTGCCTTAACTCTATTGAGATAATCTTAAAAAAAAAAAAAAAATCTTGGCAATTTATTCAGTAAGGCATGCCTATATGCTTAAATGGTAAGATTTACTTTTTAAAATGCAAAATTTAAGATTTAAGGGTTAACAAGAGGCAACACAATTACTGGAACAAACGGCCACTGATCACCTAGTTAATCAAATATACTTGAACCTTAGAAGAAAAGTAGGTGGTCCTGTTATCTAATCACTCCTTGTCTTCATGAGGTACCAGGAAAACCTGGATAATTCCAGGAAGAAAATTTGAGAGCATATACTCATCAGTCATGCCTTTAAAATAAATATTCAAACTTCCAATCAAGATGGCAGAATAGACAGTCCTCAGTGTCACCCTCTCCCACGACCAACCAATTTATAATTATTAAAAAGCAACAACTGCCAAACTGGGGCTGCTAGAGCTCAGGGGAAGAGGAGAAGAGATCTACAGTGTTCATGAAAGTAGGAGAAGCCACAGTGAGAGAAAGAAAGGACTGCTCCCACTGTTTCAAGTCCTGACCACTTCAAGGCTGGCCTTGGTAAGTACACAGAGCAAGAGCTGGCAAAAGCCACTGCTGTGTCCTTCGTATGAAGTTGCTTGGAGGCGGCACGGGAGAAGAGAGCCTTGGTGGCCCCCAGACCAGCAAGACCACTAACGGGGTTCCCATGGACTGACATAGGAGTGAGGGGCCAGAGACAACTGATAAAGGGAGGCTTTCAGAGGCTGGTGAGTCATCTCGAGGGACTGGCACATGGCCTGTCACACGGGAAGTGTTTGGAGTTCAGGGGGTGGGGGAGATGGTCCCAGTGGGGGAACATTGATCTGCTCTCCAATCAGCACAGGCCCACTCAGTGGAGATTGGTCAGGAATATAGAACTGCAGCAGGTTTTCAGTTTGCTGAAAATACTCAGGCTCAGACCAGAGTTCCCACACAACCCTGGTTTACCGGACCTCACAAGACCTGGAATTGCTTGCAAGGTCAACAATTAAAACTTGAGTTGCACAAAAAGCCTTCCCCAAAGAATCAGCAGCAAAGCAGCAATTTAGCTCAACCACAGGGCTCCAGTGGTGGTCCCCACAGGAAGTTCTCCCATTTTAGAAGTAAAGGACAACAAATTAGTTCCAGTGCAGAGTTTAAGTGGTGGGGGCAGCTAATAATCCAAAAGAGAACTGAAAGAAAATACAAAAAACCCACAGATCAGAGATAAAGTTCTGATATTAATCAGTAAAGTTCTAACACCACAAAAGAATACCTAATAAAACCTAGAAGGACCGGAAGCCCCCCGGGCTCTCAAGCCAGGGTTGGGGGAGGGCTGAGGGCCTCAGTCAAGCCCTCCTGACATCCACATCCAGCCCAGAGATGACCAGCGAGCTGCTGCCAGAAGCTCCCCAGGCTCCCCTGCTGGAATGAGGGGGGTGCCATGTGCCTCAACCACACCCCGCCCTTCCTTTTTCTGCAACCCTATCTCCTTCCTCCTCCCCCTCAACTGCTCCACAACAAAATCTTAGAATGTAAAAAATAATAATAATAAATAAATAAATAAATAAATAGTTCGACAGCCACTGAGGAACCTAGAACCTTTCAATACAGTAAGAGCAATGACAATAGGCTGTTCTGATTCACTGATTTAAGAAAAGAAAAAAAAAAAATGTGTGGCCTTTCACCATGTAATCTTTGCTTTTGAACCTCACCCTTGAGCTCCCTTCACAGACAGACAAGCATATTACAATCCCTAATACTTCACTGAGCTCAGCCCATCGGGCTGAGATTCTGACATAACAGAACTGCTCATGCCTAATGACTTCTTTAAGTTTCTTTCTGTAGAAGGAGGACACAGGAGGCTCTGTATTAATAGGGACTGTGGCTGTATATCTACTATTATTGCCCTGCCAGGCTTATTTCTAAAATTAAAGCAGCAATTTTAAAACTTGCTATAATTTTTTGATGATGATATTAATGTTCTTTATGAAGGTAAAACACGAATGATCTCAACTGATTTAAACATTTAGGGACTGGTTACATTTGCATGATAGCCTGTAATGACATGGTCAGGGCAGGAAGAGAGCCCCCATTCTTGGTATTCAGGAAGAATATTTGCAGTAAAGAGCCTCACTCACATGTTAGTTTCAACAACATCTTGTGAGCATCTTATATCACAAGTGCAAAGTCCTTCATACCTGGAGTTAGGCCCATAATTTCCTATATCCATGCATTAATGACTTTCTAGAAAGGAACCTTTTCTAGATTTTTAACAAAATCTAACATTATGAAGTGCTTTATTATGCATAGGGCACTATATATGCATTTCTCTTCTACTCCTTACAAAAATCCTATGTGGCCAGTTCTATTATTATCCTCACTATTTCATTATTGTGGATGAAAAAAAAGAGGCACAGAGAGGTTAAGTAGCTTTTCCAAGATCACACATCAATAAATGGCAACACTGGGACTCACTTGCTGGTATGTCAGCCAACAAAGCCCATGCTCCACTGAGACTCTTTTTTTGGATCTTTTTACAAAGAACAGTCTCACATGTTATCTTAGGTAAACTCCAAAAGAGCCCTGTATATTAAATATTATTAGCCTCATCTTATGGATAAAACTAATAAGGTTAAAAACACATATTTAGGTTCACCAGCTTTTTAAGAGAATAATTTTTTAATGCCAAACAATCATAGGAACCATTAGAAATTCCTATATATGATATTTTACACATAGTATGTTTTAAATATTCATCATATAAGAAAATGTTAATGTTCAATTTTAACATAAAATTTTTCAACTCATTTTTTGCATAGGGTTGCCAGGTTTAGCAAATAAAAATATTGAATGCCTAGTTAAATTTGAATTTCAGATAAACAACAAATGATTTGCATGGGGCATACTTATACTAAAAAATTATTATTTATCTAAAATTCAAATTTAAGCAGGCATCCTGCATTTTATCTGGCCACCCTGTTTCTGGAAGATATATTTAATATGCAACAAATGAGAATATTCTAAGCTAATTGGAAAACTATTCCTTTATCATCAGCTAAACTTGTATTAAGCACATATCTGTACATGACACCTGTCTAGCTGTGATATGAATGTATGGTATGGTTTTCAAAAATGAAGGGGGAATAGATACTGGATTGGCAATTAACATATTCTGCCCCAAAGTGGTGTGATGTGATCTCGTTCTTTTAATTTAGTTATCTGAAGATGTAAAACAATGGTACTCTGTGGGACCCTTATTCAGATGTCTGGTGTATATAAGGAGCCAGTTTTTGAATTCTCTTTACTTAGTGCCACATATATGTCTTTCATACCCTGAAACTTGGTGGATAACTGGTATCCTCTATAAGCTTAGCCAAGGTGTAGAAATTATAAAAATTACTCATTGGATCTGCTACTCCTCTTCTTTGGGATGCATTGTAAGATACTGACATTATTTTACATGGTAAGACTTGGCCATCGTCTCCAGGTATCCATGTGCTCCTTATAGCTCCACAGTCCATAACAAAGATGCTGTGGGGGTGGCTGTGTCCTGAATGTCTCATCTGCTGGTATCACCTAGCATCATTGTCTAGTGTCATCAGGGAGAGATTTCTCACTGCTGGGCCTTTAGGTGTGACCTACATAGAGTTCCCTAATCCCATGTATTTCTTTCTCTATTGTATGCTTTTAGCTTCTTTGTTTCTGACCCCTTCCTCTCTGCCCTCCATTCTTCACCATCTTCATTCCCATGTGCTCCTCACCACACAGATGAGAATCCTGCAATGTTTGCAGTTCCTTGGTTTTTGCCTTTTCCTTGGTTCCTGCTGGTTTGGCTGACAGGAATGGTGGTGAGTTCCTGGCTCAGTGTCTGCTGACTTTGCTTGGGGTCATCTCTAGCACTAGGGGTGGGAAAGATGAATGATTGGAGGGAGGCTTTCAATCTCAGCTGTGGCTTTATTTCTTCTAAAATATTTCAAGCCAAATACACTTTGCACCATGAGATTCACTTTCTTTTAAAGACTCCCTATTTGATGTGAGATTCATATTCCTTTATTTACGTCAATTTGATGATACTTCTTATTAACAGGTAAAGAAGGAAGCTCTCTCACTCAAGGAAAAAGCCAGAGGACAAAAATGTACTGTATAATCCTTACCCCAGTAATCAGCCTAAAAGGCAGCAGCTCTTCAGATGACTGATGGTTGTAAACACACTCATCCACATGACAGCCAAGCTAGAAGACTCTGTACACAACAGTAAGATTTATGATTTTTGACCTTCGATTGCACTCATTATGACTATGACCCCATATTTTACTAATGATTTTGAGCAAGAAGCAAAATGTCAAAGGGAGGAATAAAAAGATAGCAAGCTCTAGGAAGACATAAGGAAATAGAAGAAAGAGAACAGAGGCAGTTATAGATTTTCAAGATGACTCGATACAAGTACTGATGAAGCTAAAGATTGTTGAGCAAGGAAGGAGGGAAAGAAGGACTGTCAGAACTGCCATTGCTCCCCCCCCCACTCGATACAAGTACTGATGAAGCTAAAGATTGTTGAGCAAGGAAGGAGGGAAAGAAGGACTATCAGAACTGCCATTGCTCCCCCCACATTTCTACTGTAAAGAAAGGCAAAGAGTTATAAAGAGATTAGCCATATGCTTTGTGTAGTGGATTGAACTATGTCCCCCCCAAACTCCCTGAAGCTTGAATTGTGTCCCCCAAGTTTTATGTATTAAAAACTTAGCCCCCATTGTGACTGTTAAGAGGGTGGGAAATCCTATTATGGTAATTGTAAGGTGGGGCCTTGAAGAGGTGATTGGATCGTAGGACTGTGCAATAATGAATGGATTAAAAATGGTGGTCAGGGGTGTGGTTCTAAGGGCTTTAAAAGAAGAAGAGAGTCTGTCTGTCTCTCTCTCTCTCTCTGCTCTCTCTGCTTCCACCATCTTAGAATGTGAGACCCAATGTGAGGTCACTGTTTCCACCAGATGGACTTTGGACTTCCCAGCCTCAGAAACTCTAAGCAATAAATTTCATTTTCTTTATAAATTATCCAATTTCAAGTATTTTATTAAAGCAACACAAAACGGACTAATACACTATGAGTTAAATGTGTCCCCCCAAAATTTATGTATTGTTAACTTGAACCATATTGTAACAGTGTTAAGAGGGTGGGAAATTCAATTATGATATTTGAAAGGTAGAGCCTTTAAGAGGTGATTAGATTGTTAGGACTGTGCCCTTGTGAATGAATTGATCTGTTCATGGAGTAATGGGTGTGGTTCTGATGGCTTGGTAAGGAGAGCACCTGAGAAGGTTAGCTCTGTCTTGCTCAGCCCATTCTTGCCATGTAATACACTGAATTGCTGTAGAGAGTCACCCCACCAGGAAGATGGCCCTCACCAATGTGTCCTCTGGACTTTGGACTTCTCAGCCTCTGAAACCATAATAAATCAATTTCATTTCTTTATAAATTACCCAGTTTCAGGTATTCTGTTATAAGCAACAGAAAATGGACAAATACACCATATGAAAAATATTAAAGACCTCATTTACAGCCTTCCAAAGCTGCTCTTCCCTCCCCAGTGAAAGGATTTCCTGTGGCTCAGGATCTCTCTCCTTGATAACTGAGATGGCATGGCAATAAATAAAAACATACAGCATTACGGTGTCCAAGAAGGCCGAGACTTGGGAAATAAGAGCAAGAATGGAACTCTACATTGTCATAGGTAAGATTAGCAAGCCAGGAAGAAATGTCATTGTTAATGACACTAGATAGAAAGATGCCTCCAAAATATCTCTTTCAAATCCATTAGCAGAAGTACTTAAGTGTCTTACTATAATGTCATGCTAGGGACATGGTTCATGCAAAAGAGCTAGATGAAAACCTGCAAGTGGAAATTGAGAAAGAATGTGAAAAATATGGCAAAGTTGTAAAATGTGAAATATTAGAAATTCTTGGTGACCCTAAACGATAAAGTATATTTTCAGGGTTTAAAATTTTATCAGCAGGCATTTGGATAGCTAAAACAGTATCATTCCTCTTACATTGGAAATAAATCTATGTAGGATAGCAAATTAAAACCCAGGTTTTGAAGTGAATACATAATGGACTGACTTTGAACAAATAACTAAAACTCTTTGAACAGCAGGGTGTTGGAAAACCGGCTCTCCACAAGAAAAAACAGGCCTGGTTTATAGCATTTGCTTATTTCGTCAATATAAATACTGATTTCGAACTGCCAGCAGTTTAAGAATCACCTCTCAAAGTTCCTGAAAATTCAACAGTTGGCTCTCATGAGCTGGAATAATCCCACTCTAGCCCTCTACTCTCTCTGTCCCCTCACCTAGAAAGCAGGACCAATACCACCACCTCATAGGGTTAGCAACAGTTAAAATGTAACACACATAAATAGTAAAAGGAATAGTGTTGTGCTCACTAGCTATATGTATCACTCACTAAAAGTATTTATTAGTATTTATTAGTTTTTCTGAATGCAATAGCAGAAATTTTTTTAAGTAAGATGCTGTTGTGCAATCTAAACTTCTTGACATCATTTCCCTACCCAAGAAATCTTAGTAGCTTCAACCTTTGCCTGCCCATGCTTTCTCATTGCCCAATCTGATAAGTCCTTTACTCGAAGTTTTGCCAGTAAGTTGCTTACTTAGACCAATGACTGCCACAGGATATGTGCTTCTCATCACCTGACTATCTCCACAGCCTGCCACCTTGGCCTTTCCTTTAGAGACCATTGAAGAAGGAGCCAGGCTAGCAAACATTATATTTTCATTTGTGGCTAGAAGAGAATGTTTTTCTTCTTTGCAAACAACTGGCCACCAGCTGCCAGGAGTATCACTTATTTGCCATCTGGAAAAGCTTCTGGTCCTTAATTGTTTCCAGATGATAATTCAAGTGGATCATGTGGTTGAATTTGATTCCCATTCTCAGGGAGCAAAGGATAAGCTTAACACCTCATAGCATTGTACTTGAAACATTTACACAGAGCATGTACCATGTAACCCATTCCTAAAGAGGAGGCTTTAACTGACAATACTAATGCAAACTCTTTGAAGCAGAGATAGTCTCCTATTCTACTTGGTATCCTATGACACGGTATCATGTACTTCCTAGCCTGTCATTGAATCCTGAGACAATTGAATTAAATCACAAACCTAAAAGAAGCTAACTTTAAAACCATTTTGTTTCCTAAACCAATTCAGCATGTTAGGTTATTCCTGGGAAAAACAAACTGTCATAATTTATGGCCTGCCTAAGAGGAGTGCCAGTACCCAATTTACCCAATTAAATATTGTCAATATCTTGTTCTCTTAGACAAAAGGATGTCCCTAAAGTCAGTTTAGAAAAAGAAAAGTAAAGGAAGTAAAGGTAAAAGAAGAAAGTTTTCTGAGAAGTGAGATTAATGTGCAAATTGCTTCACTTTTCTAAATCCAGTTCCTTCATCTGTAAAATGGAGGGTATTATTACCTACTTCAGTGTAGGTTATCATGAAGATCAATAAAGATAATGTTTGTAAAGCATTAATGCAGTGTCTCTCACATTTTAAGGCCCTAGCACATGGTATCCATATTATTATTACTACTATTGTCACTGCGGTTGTTATTTTTACAATGAAGTAGAATTACCAGTCTAGAAAAGGAAATCTATTCTGTGATTGAATTAGTACATTAATGATGCTTATAACAAGATACCTGAAATTGGGTGACTTGTAAAAAAACAAAATTTATTTCTTACAGTTTCAGAGACTGGGAATTCCAAAGTCCAGGGACCACATCTTGTGAGGGTCTTCTTTCATAGTGGCTTTACAGCAAATCTCAGATGGCAGAAAATGACAAAACAGAGAGAGAGAGAGCTCCTCATGTTTCTTTCATAGTGGCTTTACAGCAAATCTCAGATGGCAGAAAATGACAAAACAGAGAGAGAGCTCCTCATGTACTCTTCTTTTAAAGCCCTCAGAACCACGCCCCTGACCACCATTATTAATCCATTCACTATGGCATGGTCCTACAATCTAATCACGTCTTCAAAGCCCCACTTTTCAATCATCACAATAGAATTTCCCACTCTCTCAATACTGTCACGGTGGGGGCCAAGTTGCCAATACTTGAACTTTGGCAGACACATTTAAACTTCAGCGAGTTTGGAAAGACATTCAATCCACAGCATTCCACCTCTGGCCCCCCCAAACTCATGTCCTTTTCACATACAATTTCATCCCCAAAGTCATAATGTGTTTCAGCTCAAAAGTCCAAAGTTCAGAGTCCCATCTATGAAATCAAAACAAGTTGTCTACTTTCAAGATACAATGGTGGGACAAGCATAGGGTACATATTCCCATTCAAAAGGGAGAGATAGCCCCCCCCACCAAAAAAAATGTATCAGGTCCCAAACAAGCCCAAAACTTAGCAGGGCAGGCATTAAATCTTACAGCTGGTGAATCCTGTACCTTGACTCCATGTTCGACGTTCTCTGAACGCTGGTGTGGGTATTGGATCCCCACATCCTCAGGCAGCTCCACGCCTATGTTCTCCTGGTCTCAGTTGATGCTTTAGCTCTCACAGGCTTGTGTTGCACACTGAGAGCTCTATAATTCTGGAGTCTCCGTGGCAGTCCCGCTCTCACAGCCCCACTAGACATGGCCTAGGTGGGGGTTTTCTGTGGCAACTTTGACCCCATGTTCCTAGTCAGCATTGATCTAGCAAAGGCTGTCTGAGGTGACTCTGCCTCTGCAACAGATCTATTCCTGGGCCCCAAGGCTTTTCCGTACATCCTTTGAAATGGTGGTGGAGGTTCCCAAGCCTTCACAGTTTTGGCATTCTGCAAGCCTGCAGACCTAACATAATCTGGATGCTGCCAAGGCTGCAAGTCCAAAGCTCCCGGTCCAGCCACACTTGAAACCAATATAGCCATGGGTGGAACAGCCGAAGCAGCTGGAGTGCTTGTGGGGGTAGCAGCATTCTGAGGTGGCCCTGGGCAGCAAGCCTGTGGATGGCACCTCAGGCCTGTTCCCCAAGACCAGTCTCTCTTCCTAGGCCTCTGGTCCTGTAATGGAAGATCCAGCCTCCAAGATCTCTGAAATGGCTTCAAGGTCTTTTTTCCCCTTCTCTTGATAATTCCTTTCTTCTGTACTAATCTTCTTAGCCAACAGTTGCTGGGCTGCACCATTGTATCTTTCTCCTGAAAATGATCTCTGCTTCTATACCACATGTCCAGGCTGCAAATTTTCCAAATTTTCATACTCTACTTCTCTTTTAATTATACATTCTGGCTTTATAACATGCCTTTTCTGCCATAATTCTGTGTAAGCTGTTCCTGAATGCTTTGCAGCTTAGAAATTTCTTCCATCAAATACTTTGAATCAACACCTTTAAGTTTCACATTCCATAAAACTTTTGGGCCTGAGCAGAATGCAGCCAAGTTCCCTGCCAGTTCATAGCAGGGGTGATCTTTGCTCCAATTTCCAATAAGTTCCTTTTTATTTACACCTAATACTTCCTTAGAATGTTCTTTACAGTCCATATTTCTTCCAGTTCTGGTCACCACCACTTAACCAGTTTTCTAATAAGTTCCAAACTTTCCTAACCAGCATCTAAGCTTTTCCTAGCCTGTACTTCCAAATTCTTCCAGCCCCTCCTCAACATCCAGTTCCAAAGCTGCTTCCACATTTTCAAGTATTTGTTATAAGTAACACCCCACTTCTCTGGTACCAATGTTCTGCATTAGTCCATTTCTGTTGCATATTTAAAAATATCTAAAACTGGGTGATTTGTAAGAAAACAAAATTTATTGCTTACAGTTTCAGAGGCTGGGAATTCCAAAGTCCAGGGAACATATCTGGTGAGGGTCTTCTTTGGTGGTGACTTTATAGCAACCCAGGGATCTCACATGGAAGAAAATGGCAGAGCAGAAAGAAAGATAGCTCTTCATGTACTCTCCTTTTAAAGCCCTCAGAACTATGCCCCATCTTTATTAATCCATTCATTATGGCATGGTTCTACAATCAAATCACCTCTTCCAGGCCCCACCTTTCAATCATCGCAATGGGATTTCCTGCTCTCTCAATACTGTCACAGTGGGTGCCAACCTTCCAATACCTAGAACTTTGGGGGACACAATTTAAGCTTCAATGAATGTGGAGGGGACATTCAATCCACAGCAATGGTTGTCATCACTATATAGAGTACTGAAAGATAAAAGTTGAGAAAGAATATTTTTAAAAGTATGTACTCAAGAATGACATCGTTCCTTACCTCTAAATGCTCTTCTTTCATGGGAAAAGATTCTTTTCTTTTAGTTCACAAATTTCAGGCACCATCAAAAAAATATTTGGGAAATCAATAATCTGATGCATGATTCTTTTGCTGTCTCCTAAATCAAGGAATTGAGTCTCTTGCATGCTAAAGGCATTCTGTGATTATTTTTAAATTAATTTTTAATTATTGAATCTGATAAAGAGAATGAACTATTTTGACTGAGTTGTCCTGTGTTGCTACTCCCATTACTTACACAACTGTGTGCCAGACTTTGAGAAATGAAACACAGAACCCTGGGATTGCTGTACTGTGGATGATGCCTTACTGTGAGTGGATATAGGGATGTCTTCTGGAGAGAGGAGGATTCACTCTCTCAACCTTCCATCCAGGGCAGAAAACATGTCGCTGCCTCGATTCTATCTTCATAAAGATAGAATCTCTTCCCTTTTCTTTGGACTGAGGTGATGTCAGAGTCCTCCATTCTGGCTAAAGGGAAACATGGTCAATCCTCCTGTGCATAAAGATTAAGTTGTCCCTTCAAGGCAGGATGTAGGAAGCAAAGGAATGAGACAACCCTTGGAAGAGCCATATGGAAAACCCTGTGAGGAGCTACTAGAAGACATCCTATCTAGAAGCTCATTTTTAATTTACTCTTTTTCATTTTAATTGCCTCTTCTTATGCCCAATACCTCAATAATTCTTTGTTAAACATTGCTACATAGTCTTAGCTCGTACTTGGAGGAATTACTAATGTCCGTATGGGAGAGTCCTATGTCCATACTTAGGGAGAAAGCAACTTATGAGATGGCAAGGGATGAATGACTAGTAGAAAAGGAGTATCGACCCAGAGCAAAGGCACTGTTTGACAGATCCAGGGATGGCCAAGTTGTTTAATGGAACATAAAAACATTCCTAATGGAATTCTCAAAAATTTACTGGGGATAATGGGAAAGCAGAAAAGGCCAGATTTCTACATGGCACCGAATAAGAGTCAGGATTATTGGTGTGTTTGTTTGTTGTTACTGTTGTTTAATTAAAAGGAACAATTACCCAGAAAACTGGAGGGTTGCCGACATCAGAGTTGAATTAGTCAGCTCAGGCTGACATAACAAACACCACATACTGGGTGGCCTAAACAACAGAAATTTATTTTCTCACAGTTCTTGAAGCTGAGAAGTCCAAGATCAAGGTGTTGGCAGGTTTGATTTCTCCTGAGGCCTCTCTTCTTGGCTTGCAGACAGCCACCTTCTGTGTCCTCTGTGCATGTGCATCCCTGATGTCTCTCCCTCTTCCTATAAGGAGGCCAATCATATTGGATTAGGGCACACACTAATGGCCTCATAATCACCTCTTTTGAG
This sequence comes from Galeopterus variegatus, assembly GCF_000696425.1. Lineage (NCBI taxonomy): Eukaryota > Metazoa > Chordata > Mammalia > Dermoptera > Cynocephalidae > Galeopterus > Galeopterus variegatus. Next base: position 261,887 of record NW_007727492.1, on the reverse strand, counting down.
ACCTCACCTCCAAGTACAGTTATATTCAGAGGTACTGGTGATGAGGGCTTCAGCGCATGAATTGGGGGGTGTGGGGACAATTTAGCCCATAACAGGTGTTAATACAAATGTCAAAATGCAATAATATCTCTGCCCTACAATCTAGAAAAATATAAGAAGATGCAGTGACATTGATCTCAGGGTAACAGCCCTTTTCCTTCTTAATCTCCTCCTTTGTCCTCTGCAAAACATGGCATCATTTTTAACTGATCGCCTTTCTGGAAACCCTAGGCGGTCTCACTGGGGATCAGTGGAGTGGTATGATGGAAAGGACTGCAGTGTTAAAATCTGGAAAGGAAGAAAGCCTGCTGTCTTTGGACACAGCATAAGAGCATGGTTAAGAGATGACAAGTTGTGCTACAGGCAAATCTGCTTTCTACACTTGATTTCCCAGCTACCTCTGGGGTGTCCAATATTTCGTTCAAATGCACTCAAGGCAAACCACTCAAACACTTGCTGAACATTTCTCTGGCAGGTTTCCAGTCTTCATTCTTCTTGTTAGTGATGACAGAGAAAATTACACAAAGCATCTAGGATGTTGATATGCCACTTGCCTCACAGTTTACTTCAAAGCCCCCTCAGAGTTGTCTGAACTCAACTTTCTGGAACAAAGAATATTATCGGCACAGGAATCAAGTATGCCAATGCAGTTAGTCTTAATGTTAATGGTATGCAAGTTTCGAATTTTCAGGTCAGAAGCAATCTGTCTTTTACCAATTAAAAGCCAATGGCCATGTAGTAATAAGCTTAGTTGTCATAGGCTTATTTCTCCAATTCACTGATTCTCCAACAGCAAAGTTTAAAAGTGAGCACTTTTGTATTGAGTCATCTCCCTTATGTCTTATTCTTACACTGTAATGTTACCTGGAATCAGCCTAGGTTCTCCTTTAGTCTCCTTGGTTGAAGATGACAACTAGAGAGACCTATTTGATTCATCAAATCATAAAGCTAGACAGGACCACAAGAAATTGCTCAGGTAAATCTGCCATGAAGGCTTCAATACAGCACAGCTGTCAAAGTTTTTCAGGGAAGAAAGGCAGTGTTTCCTGTATATTTAGCTGTCAGAAAGGTTGTCCTCTGTCAAAGTCCCTCCCCTGCCGGTGTCTAAACTTAAATTAAGTCCAAATCTTACCAAATCCCCTGCTCCGTATCCAATCTCAGGGAAAAGGCCTGGTATTCCAACATGTTCCAAAAAAATATACACAAACTAAACTCTCAACAGTTACCCTGGGTTAGCCTTGAAATCTTGATTCCAGTATTAGTCATGGCCACAGCTAAAAGAGCACTTAGCCTATGGTTGATTCAAAACTTCTTGCTTAACAGATGACTCATATGGTCGATCCCTGGAAATCTGGAGATTAATGCTGGTCATAAATGCAAATTTCCAGGGAGAACCCTCTGTTTTTTTTTTTTTTTTTTTTTGTAGCCCTATTGTTTCTCTTATAATCAATCCATGAGAAACAGCTGGTTGCTTACTTTAAGCTATTTGCTTACCACTTTGCTGTGCTTCTGCATGGATGGTCAAAGCATACTTTTTTGTGTTCCCTTCTTTCTTTTTCTTTCTGCTTTCTTTCTCTCAGTCTTCAGCAAAGATCCATGTTCTTAAGAATACCATTCACCCAACAGTGCCCTCGGCCTCTCATCTGGCACCTTGGCAATGGCACCAGTCAGTCCTGGCTCTGGACTCCTGGCTTGCACTATTGAACAAAACAGCAAGTGAGGTTTGCTCAGTTACCTGCTGTTTGCAAACAAAGAAACTAAGACGTGTGGTCACTTAGGAATGAGTGTTTGAGGAGAGACTTGGGCTGTACAATGTTGCATGTTGAAAGCATCCTCATCAGCCCAGAAGCCTAGGGTTTCTAGACATAAAGACAAAGTGAAAACGCTTCAAGAGTCATCAGCACAGTTGAACTGTATCCCCACCACTGCCAAACATAGCCCAGCTCAGAACCTTATTTCATAGGTGAGGAAACTGAGTCCCAGAGACTTGTAGTGATTTACTCAAGTTCATATAGTATAGCTCATTACCGGAAAGTTGTGTGTATAACTCAGGTCCCTCGACTTCTAGTCCAGCGTTCATTACACAGTAGCGCATGGCTCCCAAGTGCTTCTTTACCATTATACCCATCCCACAATGCCACCTTACTCTCAGAACTATACAAGTCAGCTCTCTGTATGCCAAACTAAACAACAGGTCTGAGCGGACTGCTTTGTGTTCCTGAGCAGTTGGGCTGCACATGTGGCCCTGTGAACTCTGTAGGGCAAGGGTATAGCTCCTTACGGCATGGTAGACCCATGGTATAACATCATTCCATCTGCAATGGCTTAGCATAGTACACCTACACATAGGAAGCGTAATAAAATGTACCCGAACTCTCATATTTGCTGTTGGTGGTTATATAAATTAGTGCTCTTTCTGGGGGACAGTTTGATGAAAAGGTTGAAAAATTTAGTTTGGCCTATCCTTTTTCTTTACAAATTTTACTTTTAGGAACACCCTAACCTCCTTCTGCACTGTGATGCCCACACATGAATGCAAAGATAATTTACACAAGTATGTACATTACAAAATTATCTATAATAATGGATATTGGAAATAACTTAAAAGTCTACAAATATGGTACTAATTAATTAAATTATGGTATAGTCAAACATCAGAATACTAAGCAGACATTCAAAACAAGTGAGAAATGTATAAACTGGCATGGGAAAATGTTCGCAATATGTTGTTAAGTTAAAAAAAAAAGAAGCAAGTTGTATGCAGTACATCTAGAACAATTTGCCTTTTGAAAACAAAATCATAGTGTGTGTGTATATGTATATATATATAAGTTATATATACAAGCAGAAAGATCTGGAAGATGTCTGGCTGTGTGATTTGGGGACATTTTAACCTTTCTCAAATATTCAACTTGTTTCTGCAGTTTTGTTTTGCTTTTATAGTTGGAAAAAGAAAGGGAAAAAACATACTTCTGAAAAATAAAGCAACAGATGCCATGTGAATTCTGGAAATGAGGGAGGTCATTCATGGGCATTTGGTAAGAGACCAAAACACAAGGCATTTTCCTTTCAGAGGAAACTGAAGGCCAAGAAGGAGGTAACACCCTCTTGTTAACCTTATTAAAATCAACTGCTTTATATTTATTTTCATTTATATAAAGTGACAGCAGTCACATAAAAATGTTTCTTTATGACATTAGAACATTAAGACTCCACTACTATCTACATCTGACTCTTTCCACGTGCTTCCACAGCTTGGCAATAAACTTAAGGAAATCTCCCAGAATTCCTATGGTAAAATGCTTCTGTTACTTAATTGAATTCAGGATTACAGGTAAACAAAAGCATATTTCGAAAGTGGATATAATTAGAACATTTATGGTTTAAATTACTTTTTAAAAGTTTTCATTCATGAATTTAGGGAGGTTTTAAGATGACTTTCCTTTTTTCTTTAAGTCTTTATATTCCAATATGATTCATTTTTTTCTATACTCAAGAATTTAATCAATTTAGAGTTCTTTACATATGCCAATTCTTTGAATTGAGTTTGGCCTACAAAATAGTAGGCTGCAATCAAACTTATGTTTGTATATATGATTCCATCTGCCTAAAAGTCAATGTGCAAATATATGCAAAACCTCTAGATTTTTTTTAAATGTGAAAAAAAATTTCTCTGAACTTCAAACCAGGCCTTATGGGTGGTTCCAGATGTGATTTAGTTAGTGGCTGGTGTGTACGTGTGGGTGATGGATGGCAGACACCAACCTTACTCTACTTAAGGATCCTGAAAATCAGATCCTACAGGAGAGCAAGAAGATGCATTCAGTGGGTTCTTAACAATGATTTTCTAATTGACAGTTTTTCGTAGATATTTTTTCAATGAACATAGTTTCATTTACTTTAGTCAACAACACTCCCACTATTATCCCTGGAATGAGAATCACAAAATTACGCTTTTATACCCTGTCTAGTAATATGATTCCTCTACTACAGAATAGCAAATCCAATTATCTATTTACTCAGAATTTCAATTTAATTCAACATTGAGAAACACTGCTATTTTTTTCTCTGATTTCCATCTCATTTTTTTCACTGGCAACCTTCTTTGCATACAATGTCTTCTGCTATAATGAGGCTAGAATGTCAAGACATTGCAAAATTCTCTGCTTAGTGTCATAATATGAACTTACAAAAACTTAGTGCCATTACTTCTACTTAAAATGGCCTCATTTCCTCTAGAATCACAGAACTCTTATCACTGTACCAACCAAAGACTCCAAGCTTAACGGAGAAAGAGAGAGGAAGTACAAGCAGTTGGATAAGATGCAATGGAACAGAGAATTCTAATAAGTTTGAAGTGCTGCAAACATCTTCCCTGCTCTGGGCAGGCCCAGACTTCCAGAGGAAGACCCACACTCCCGCCTCTTACCCACTCACCAGCTTACCACCTACCCATCCATCTATAAACAAGCTGATTACTTACGATTCAGGATATGAATTAACCTGTTTGGGGGATAAAATCTCGATTCATTCTTTACTCCTTGGCACATTGCAAGATATAAAGTGACCTTCCCCAGGATGGAATGCAAGTATCTCTTGTTCATCCCAAGCAGTGATCAAGTGATTGTGTTTTGAGGACTAAGACCTCCTCACACTGGGGAAGTGGGGCCAGTTTTTTTGATGTTGAAGATCTGGGCTCATGTTTAAAGTATAGTAAAGTCTCTTACTGATTGGCCATTAAGGTCTTTTGTGAGAGGAAATAAAGAAAATTGAGACTTTGGGCAAAGCAGAAGTTGGAGTGAAGTTAGGGAAGCTGGAAAGAAAAGGAAGGGAGAGGAGAATGTTGTCCTGAACCAGGAGGATGCTCCACTAGGAGCAGTGCTATCACCAAGGGGTGCCAGGCAGGGGATCTAGGGAAGGGCCTCTGTGAATACATGACCATTTCTGTTGTTTTTGTAAAATATGTCAGACTGTACAGCTATGTGTTTATGTGTGCAAACAAACCTTAATCTACACTCTTAGGGGTGTGGATTAGCACATGAAACACCCTAAGCAGAAATCCACATATGAGCAATATCTTCACACATCGCTGTATAAATATCTACCAGACAGAGCACATTTCTCAGGGCAACCTGACCTATGCATTTCCCTGGTTGCAACTGTCATAATGGCCTAATAAATCCTATGCTTTATTAAAAAAAAAAAAACATAAATAAGTAAATAAATATGCACCAGAGAGTTTTGAATTATGGTAAGGCATATTAGCAACTACTCTTTCCCTGTTGGAATTAGAGATTTTCAAGATGACCTTGAGGATTTAAACAGATTTTTTGCCCTGCATGACTGAGGTATAGCAAACCTTGCAGCCTAACCTCTTTTGGGATCATGCCCTTGATCTAGAATGTCATTTGGTCCTGTGCTCCCTGGACACTTAGAAAATGATTCTCTTGCCTGATTCTACCTAAAGGTTAGCTGACGTGTTGTTTTTTCCTTGGCACAAACCTTTCCTGTAAAGTGTACACTAGATCCCAGAAAAAATGGCGAGTGAGGACTTCAGCAAGTTTAAAGAATAAGTTGTCTTACTGTTCTGGTACCTCCTTGCTTATAAAGATTTGTAAGAAAGGCAGCACCGAGTCTGAGACTCTTATTTATTACAATAGCAGTAGGTAGAGAGGCTATTCAAAGAAGGTATGTGGCTACCGCCTACTCTAGCAGTGGAAGACTACTAATACTCACTAGAGCGACTTGACAATTGGGAAAAACCAGATTTGCTTATCTGAGTTCTCAAAAGAGGAGACTGCTGAAGAGCTCAGGAGTGAAATTATAGCAGAATCCTTGTCTGCCAACCCCCAGACTACGCTTGAAAGGGAACCTTGTTTCACAGTGCCAGCATGCACTGGACAAATGTGAGGCAGGAAGGACAAAGGTTCCAGGACCTCAACTTAGGAGAAGCTCTGGGAACTATCTTGACTCCTCTGCTGGTCCTTGCACACAGACTGTCTAGGACTGACATTTCCATGATCTCCAGCTGACTTCTGTGCAAGCCTCTCCAGCTCTAAGGTCTCCTGGGTCAATCTTCTTCCAGGTCCTTCAAATGGCCACTCAATCAGGCATCTGAGACTGCTCAATTATGGATGACTGGTCAGTTAAGTGGGGATATGGAAAAGATATTCTCACAAAGAATGATGCTCTGGTGACAGTATTTTCATAAGGCAAAATGCATTTCTGTGATAAATGTTTAGGTTAGAATGGTTAGAAAAAGAGGGTAGTGAGAGTAGGCAGAAAAGAGGGAAAAAGAATCCACGTTGGTGGGAATTCCAAACAAAATAAGAACACAAAGAGAACAGCAGAAGCACCAAAGTGATTATCATTCCTAAGTGCAGAAAAACAATTTTGCCAATGTGCTTTTTGGATAAAGACCAGACAGGTTATTTTTTAAGTATCCAAGACAACTAGAGCTTTGATTGGGAGCCTAATTTGTATATCTTTATGCTGGAATTCTCTTTAGTACAGTTCTATTTTTTTCAATACATTACTGTTCATCTGTGCATGTTTCCTCAGGCCTGGAAAACTCATGGGTAAGAGAAAACTGACAATAAGATCACTGATTGGCCACAGACAATTGTTGAGAAACCAACCATGGAGACTGGAGACAATGCGCCGAGACTCGGTGGTGGCTGGGGTGCACTTGGGGGATGGTGGGGGGACACAAAGGGAGAAAATAACTTTTTAAAAGAGAAAATAAAGCAGATACTGAAGACTGAACACTGGATTTTACTGCAATCTCAGGGGGGTTTCCTGAGCACAGCGTGAGCTAGATGATCTTTTAGAACCCATATGTGTCCCAAGGAGAAGTCATGCCAGACCATTCTTTCTTCTATGGCTATGGTTTTACTGAACAAGTATATGAGGGTGCTGTGGATGTAGTGGGTCTGGACATAAGCTAGGTACTTGACAATGATCTGTCCTTGCAGTCAAGACAGAAATAGAGGCAGCAGCTTTGAAAGCTAGTCTTTGGACTACTGCCATAGCAGCTGCTGAAGAGTCACCTGGGGAGCTTGTTAAACAGTCCAAGATGCCTGAGCCACAGTCCCTTAGGCTATGGAGTGAAGTCCAAAAGTCAAGTTTTAGTAAGCTCTTCCAATGATTCCCATGTGCAGGCAGGTGTGACATCCCCATAGGGTGCTGATTTACAGACCAAAGACAAACTGAAGGGAGATTCCCCAAAGTGCCATGCTGGGTTCTGTTCCAGTCAACATTTTTATCAGTGCCTTAGATAAGAAGGAGAAGTTTATCAAATTTGAGGATGACATGAAACTGGAGAAGATAGCAGAGTTAGCATCCAAAATGATTTCAGCCTGTTAAGTTTAACCAGATAAAGATCAAAGATCAGGTTTTAGTAAAATTTCCTTATCAACTATAACTTCAAGTCACATGGGAGATATCCAAAATTCATTTTAATATTTGTAATATTAGAAAGTCAGTGAAAAAGAATGCAGGGATCTGACCGTGGTCAAAAGTCTTTAGGCATTGGCTGGAAGATGGTTACATATCTTGAGACAAAAAGTCAATCATGTGATCGCTTTGGCAGGAATGGAGGAGTTGTGGATTTCTGTTAGTAGACTCAGGAAGAAATAGATAATGTGTATGGCTTAAGTTCAAAGAAGTAGGCTTCATGGCATACCTTCCTTGAATTTATGGAATCAAGTATAAATAAGGTCTACTGTATCACTTCAGAGTCCAGGCCAAAAATTCTGGTCATCAGTACCTAGGTTAACTAGGACGGTACTTGCCCTCCTTAATACATAAGCATCTTTCAATTTCAGAATTGAGAACTGAGTAGAGAAATACTTCAGAAAATTAAAAGCCAATAAAATTAATATTTTTGAATTAAGAAAACAATATTCAATAATTTATTTTCTTGCAATGTTTAGGAATTGCATTTGAGTGGTAGTGTTATAATTTCCATTTAAAATATCTAATTAAGTAATTAATTCAGACACGGTTTGCAGTGAAATTCTTCCTAACTATATATACAATACACTTAAGAGAACTCGGGGTTCATGACATTTATAAGCTTAATTTATTAGATTTATATGAATTACTTAGTACTTAGAAAAGTTTGCCAACCAGGCAATTTAATTAATCTAAAGGAAAATAAAGTATATTAAACTTATAAATGCTGTGTAAAATATGTGAAAGTATTTAATAAACTAGTTTTTTAATGGGATCAAGTATTGTTCAAAGGCCATTAGAATGATTGCTAAAATTGCTAGGCATAACTAGAATAAGAGGATTTGTAAATTGAACTTAAAGCTTAAGAAAGAATAAGGTTACTAAAAATTGGTGATTTTATTAAAGTGAATATCAATGCCTGAATAATCTTTTCTACAAAGTAAAGCTATACTTGGAAATTGAACTTAAAGCTTAAGAAAGAATAAGGTTACTAAAAATTGGTGATTTTATTAAAGTGAGTATCAATGCCTGAATAATCTTTTCTACAAAGTAAAGCTATACTTGTGTGAAACAAAAAACTCAGATTGCCCAAGGTGGGGAGGGACTCGCAGCAAGTGTGATGATGGCTAGGCTGGAGGCTGGGTCCTCAGAGTTCCATTGGAGGTCACAGAATGCTGAGCCTGCCAAGAGCTGCTGCAATCTCAAGCTGTGTGGAGAGGACAGCTTTCCAGAGAGAGGAAACCGATCAACTCCCTCCACTCCACACTAATCAGATCACTTATTATATTATGTTCACTCCTGGAAAACTGTCTTTAAGACCAATTGTTGCTAGCTTTCCTGAGCCAGTGTGATCATTCACTAACTCTGAGATTCTTCCTTGTTTATTTTTATGGATAATGGTAGATATTTCGATAGATAATAATTACTGGTGGGTGAGATTGGTTACTTCCTACAAAGTCCCTACTGGGTTATAATAAAAGCAAGTCTCCAACCAAATTCTTCCACACATCTATGAGACATTTTTTAAACAAACATCTATTGATAAGCAGACCCCAAATAGTTTACACAATCTGAAATCCTAGCTCTCTGTCCTTTTATGGAATCTGACCATACTTTTCATAAAGAAATCACTAGAGGCAGATGTGACAGTATTTTAGTGGCAGAAATCTGTAACTCTCGTGCAAGTGCTAGCTTCCAAAACTTACAGAATTCTGACGGTAATTCAGGCTTAGACTTGTGAGGCAGTTTTGCAGAACCTAACAAACTGTTTAAGAGAAAAGAGCCTGAGATGCAGACAGGCCTGGGCTCACATACTGGCTGACCCCATGTGCTGACTTAGGAATGTTATATATTCTCTTTAGCCTTCCATTTTTTCATCTGAAAGGCAGGGATAATAAAAAACCACCTATTTTTGAGGTTGTGGGAATTAAAATAAATAATGTACATGGTGTCACATAGTCAGCACTCATTAGATATAAACTATTATTGTTGTTGTTTTGTGTAGTTACAGTGGAAGAACTAAGATCTAGGGGTGAGAATCAGAAATAGGAAAATAATAAGTCAATTCAAAGGAAGAACATTCTGGCAATTACAGTATTATAAAACGGATTAAGCTATCTTTTGCTGAAATAAATTCCTATCAAGGGCAGTTTCCAAGAAGAAACTGTACACGGTCTTATCAGGAACATGTCAGAGGAGATTCATGCTAAGGTTAGAGAGATCTCTTTACTAAGCTGTCCAACATACAGATTCTGGAATATTGGTCTATTTGTCTTCCTTATAGGTACAATTTAGATCCTGATTATCCATGGGTATTCACAGGGGGGTTCTGCAGTCTGGTAGTTTTACAGATTGACAATGCTGGTCTGTAGAAATCACTTTTTCTTCATTTCTAACTCTGTGCCCTTTTTCTGAAAAACAGTCAAAAGAACTTCTACTGTATTTTTATTCCTAAACAGTGTAAATAATTTTCTGTCTTCATTGACCAATGAAAGTGCATACACATTCACCAATCTGACATTTCCCATTATGGCTATGTGTACAGAAGTCACTTCCCCACCAACCCAGATCATGTCTGGACCCCACCTCTGACCCTACTTTGGTGCTCTGCTCATCCTCCCAGCTTCTTGGTTACATTTCACCTCAGAATTCTCCTAACACCCAACCCTGTCTGTTAGTTTCACTGTAACTTTCAACAAATTACAATTAATTTTTAACCACTCCTAATGTTTCCTGTGCCCATTGCTTCATGCATGACAAGTCAGAGGAATCCCTCGGTCCTTGATGAATAGACTAATCATAAAATGATGTAAGTTATTTGTAAGCATTTAAACATATCCAGTCCCACTAATACATAAATGCAAACAGAGGCAGTGAGGTACTATTTTTCCCCTACACAATTAGCAGAGATTAAAAACAGGCATGCATGTTTCAACCTGGTGAGGGTGTCCTGGGACAGGCATCCATGTCCACTCTTGATAAGAGTGTAACTTGTATACAAACTTTTGGGAAGGCAGTTTGGCAAAATATAAAAGAAAACATAATAGATACATGTAAAGCTTTGGGAGCATAGGGGTTCCTCACAGCATTATTGCAAGTGTGAAAAATAGGAAATACCCTAAATGCTCAATGTGGGTAATGGTTAAGAAAGTTTGCTATAATGGAATATTTTGCAGATATTTAATTTTTTTCCTCTATTTTTTAAATTAAACTTTCTATTTTGAGATATTTGTAGATTCACATATAGTTGTAAGAAATAATATAGAGATTCCATTTACCCTTTATCTAGTTTTCCCAATGATAGTATTGGGAAACTGTAGTACATGGATATTGTAAAACTGTAGTACAATAACACAATCTGGATATTGACATTGCTACAGGAAGATGTAGAACATTTCCATCACCATAAGGATCCCTCATGTTGCACTTTTATATGTTCTTTCCTGCCTGCAGCCCTCTTTCAGCCCCCAGCAACCACTAATCTGTTCCTTATTTGTACAATTTTGTTATTTTAAAAAGAGCTATATGAGTGTAATTATACAGTATGTAAACTTTGGGGATTGGCTTTTTTTTCACTCAGAAAAATTCTCTGGAGATTCATCCAGGTTGCTGCATGTATAAACAGTCCATTTCTTTTTATTGCTGAGTCCTATTTCATGGTATGGGTGTACACAGTTTGTTTAGCTAATCTATTGAAAGGCGTCTGGGTTTTTTCCAGTTTGGGGCTATTATGAATCAAGCTGTTATAAACATTCGTGCATAGACTTTTATGTGAACATAACTTTTCATTTCTCTAGGAAGTGAAACTCCAGGAGTGCAATTGCTGGGTCATATGCTAGTTGTATGTTTAGTTTTTTAAGAAACTGACAAACTATTTTCCAGAGGGGCTGTTTCATTTTTATTCCTACCAGTTTTTCCTCATCCTCATCAGCAGTTGGTATTATCACTGTTTTTTGTTTTAGATATTCCGATAGGTATTTAATGATACCTCACTGTGGTTTTCATTTGCTTTTCCGTAATGACTAATGATGTTGAACATCTTCGTGTGCTTATTTGCCATCTGTATATGTCTTGTGGTGAAATGTCATTTGCCTTTCACGATTTTCTAATTAGATTGTTTGGGTTTTTTACTGCTCATCATCTAAAAATTGAGATATAATTCATATGTCATAAATCCACCCTTTTAAAGTGTACAACTCAGTAGTTTTTAGCATACTCAGAACTTGTGTAAACACCACATAGATAATTTCAGAACATGTTAATTAGCCCAAAAGAAAACCCAATATGCATTAGCAATCACTCCCCATTCCTCCTCCTTCAGCTCTTGGTAACCGCTAATCTACTTCTTTTCTTTTCCTTTTTTATTGAAACATAATTGATTATACATGTTTGTGGGGTACAGAGTTGCCTATCAGTATTTGTGTACAATACGTGATGATCAAATCAGGATTATTAGCATTTTCATCACTACAAAACGTGATTATTCTTTCTGTCCATTTCCCAATTTCTCCCTAGCCCCCCTCCCCTTCTCCTTTTTCCACCTCTAATAACCATAGTCCTGCTCTCGCCTTCTGAAATTTCAAGGTATTATTGTAGTTGTTCCTTCCTTCCTCCCTCCTCTTCCCTTCCTTCCTCTCTCTCTCTTTTTGTTTGTTTATTTTTTAGCTCCCACTTATGAATGAAGACATGTGGTATTTCTCTTTCTGTGCCTGGCTTATTTCACTTAACATAATTTTCTTTAAGCTCATCCATGTTGCTGCAAATGGCAGAATTGCATTCTTTTGTAAGGCGGAGTAGTATTAAATTGTGTATATATACCACATTTTCTTTGTCCAGTTGTCCATCAATGAACATTTAGGTTGGTTCCATATCTTGTCTATTGCAAATAGAGCTGTGATAAACATGGGAATGCAGGTATAACTTTGACATGATGATTTCCATTCCTTTGGTATATTCTCAGTGGTGGAATTGCTGGATCATATGGTAGTTCTATCTAGTTGTTTGAGAAATTTCCATACTGCCTTCCAAAATGGCTGTACTAATTCACAGTCCCACCAACTGTGCAGAAGGATTCTCCTTTCTCTGCATCCTTGCCAGCATTTAATTGTTTTTTTGATAATAGCCAGTCTAATTGGGGTGAGATGATATTTCAATGTGGTTTTGATTTTCATTTCCCTGATGATTAGTGACATTGAGCATTTTTTCATATACCTGGTGGCCGTTTGTATGTCTTCCTTTGAGAAATGTCTATTCAGCTCCTCCTTTGCCCATTTTTAAATCAGGTTATTTGTTTTTTTACTGTCAAGTTGCTAGTTCCTTTTATATTCTGAATATTAGTCCCTTGCTGGATATCAGTTTGCAAATATTTTCTCCCATTCTGTAGGTTGTCTTTTTACTCTGTTAATTGTTTCTTTTGCTGTGCAGAAACTTTTTAGCTTGATATAATCCCACTTGTTTATTTTTCTTTTGTTGCCTATTCTTTTAGGTGTCTTACTCATAAAATTTTGCCCAGTCTACACCTGGAAGTGTTTCCCCTATGTTTTCTTTTATGAGTTTTATAGTTTCAGGCCTTATATTTAAGACTTTAACCCATTTTGAGTTGATTTTGGTATATGGCAAGATGTGTGGATCTAGTTTCATTCTTCTACACATGGATGTCCAGTTTTCCTAGTGCCATTTACTGAAGAGGCAGTGTTTTCCTCAAAGTATGTTCTTGGGGCCTGTAGTGGATTGAATTATGTCTCCCCAGAACTCATTGGAGCTTGAACTGTGTTCCCCACGTTTTATGTATTAGAAACTTAGCCCCAACCGTGATTGTTAAGAGGGTGGGAAATCCTAATATGGTAATTGAGAGGTGGGACCTTGAAGAAGTGATTGGATTGTAGGACTGTGCCATAGTGAATGTATGAAAAATGGTGGTCCAAGGTGTGGTTCTGAGGGCATTAAAAGAAGAGGAGAGTCTGTCTTTCTCTCTTGCTCACTCTGTTCTCTCTGCTTCCACCATCTTGCAATGTGAGACCCCTGGGTCACTGTCACCACCAGCAGATGTACTTTGGACTTTCCACCCTCAGGAACTGTAAGCAATAAATGTTGTTTTTCTTCATAAATCACCCAGTCTCAGGTACTCTGTTATAGCAACAAAAACGGACGAATACAGAAAATTGGTCCCAGAGAAGTGGGGTGTTGCTTATAACAAGTACTTGAAAATGTGGAAGCAGCTTTGGAACTGGGTGTTAGGCAAAGGTTGGAGGAGTTTGGAGGATTCAGAAGAAGACAAAAAGACAAAGGAAAGTTTAGACAGCCTTAGAGACCGGTTACATGGTGGCAAGCAGAATGCTGACAGAAATATGGACTGTAAAGACCCTTCTAAGTAGGTCTCAGATAGAAATAAGAAGGAATTTATTGGAAACTGGAGCAAAGATCATCATTGTTATGAACTGGCAAGGAAATTGGCTGCATTCTGTCCATGCCCTAGGACTTTGAAGAAGGTAGGACTTAAGAGTTGTGAACCAGAATGTTTGACAGAGGAAATTTCTAAGCAACAAAGCATTAAGGAAGCTGCATGGCTACTTGCAACAGCCTGTGCTGAGTTATGGCAGCAAAGGCATGACATAAAGTCAGAATTTAAAAGAGAAGCAGAGTGTAAAGATTTGGAAAATTTGCAGCCTGGCCATGTGTAGAGAAGCAGAGAGCGTTTTCAGAAGAAAAATCCAATAGTGCTAAGATTAGTACAAAGGAAAGGGATTATCAAGAGGAGGAGAAAGAGGCCCTGAAGGCATTGCAGAAGCCTCTGTAGTCAATCCTTCCATTTCAGGCCCCAAAACCTAGGGAGACAAAATGGTTTTGGGGAACAGCCTTGAGGAGCCCTCCATGGGCTCACTGCCCAGGACCACCTCAGGAAGCTGCTTCCAGTACCAGCACTCAGGCTACTTTGGCTACTCCAGCTGTGGGTAAATTGGCCCCAGTTGTGGCTGGTCATTAAATAAATAAATTAAATAAATTCATTCATTCATTCATTCATTCATTCATTTATTGTACAAGATTGCTTTGGCTATATGGGACCTTTTTTGTTCCATATGAATGTTAGGATCGTTTTTTTCTATTTCTGTGAAGAATGTCCTTGGTATTTTGATGGGGATTGCATTGAATCTGTAGATCAAAGGGTTTGGGTAGTGTGGACATTTTCAAAACATTAATTCTTCCAATCTATGAACATGGAATGTCTTTCCATCTTTTGGTGTCCTCTTTAATTTCTTTCTGCAGTGTTTTATAGTTCTCACTTTAGAGATCTTTCACCTCCTTAGTTAAATTTATTCCTAGGTATTTTATTCTTTTGGTAGCTACTGTAAATAGGCTTGCTTTCTTGATTTCTTTTTTTGCGTATTCATTGTTGTTGTATAAGAATGCTACTGATTTTTGTGTATTGATTTTGTACCCTGCGATTTCTCTGAATTCATTTATCAGCTCTAGGAGTTTTTTGGTAGAAGTCACAGGTTTTTCTATATATAGGATCATGGAATCTGTGAACAAGGAAAATTTAACTTCATCTTTTCCAATTTGGATGCCCTTTATTTCTTTCTCTTGACTGACTGCTCTGGCTAATACTTCCAATACTATGTTGAATAGGAGTGTTGAGAATGGGCATCCTTGTCTTGATCCTGTTCTCAAAGGAAAAGCTTTCAGCTTTTCCCCATCCAGCATGATGTTGGCAGTGAGTTTGTCATACTTGTCTTGTTATGTTGAGATACTTTCCTTCTATAAATAATTTGTTGAGAGTCTTTATCATGAAGGGATGCTGAATTTTGTCAAATGCTTTTTCTGAGTCTGTGGATATTATCATATAGTGTTTGTCCTCGATTTTATTGATGTGGTATATACTTTCTATCTATATGCATTTGCCTGTTCTGGACATTTAATATAAATGGGATCATACAATACGTGGCCTTTTGTGACTGGCATCTTTTACTTGGCTTATATTTTCAAGGTTCATCCATGTTGTAGCACGTTTCAGTACTTCATTCCTTTTTATGGCCAAATAGTATTGCATTATATGGATATACCACATTTTGTTTATCTGTTTATCTGTCATTTAAGTAGTTTTCGCTTTGGGGCTACTATGAATAATGCTACTAAGATCATTTGCATACAAGTTTTGTGTACACATTATTTTCACTTCTGTTGGGTATACAAGTAGGAGTGGAATTGCTGTGTCATATGTAACTCCATGTTTAATTTTTGGAGAACTGCCAAACTATTTTCCAAAACTGTTTCACTACTTTACATTCCTACGATCAACATATGAGTGTACAGGTGATCTTTGAGCATTCCTTATATATTCTAGATACTGTTGCTTTTCAAATACATGGTTCGCAAATGTTTTCACCCAGTCTATATCTTTTCTTTTCATCCTCTTACTCGGGTCTTTCACAGAACAGAAGTCTTTAATTTTGACAAAGTCAAATTTATCAATTTTTCCTTTTATGGATTATGCTTTTGGAGTCAAGTTCAAGAACTCCTTGCCTAGCTCTAGATTCTAAATAGTTTATCTATGTTTTTCTAAAATTTTTATAGTTTTACCTTTTGCATTTAAGTCTGTGATCCATTTTTAGTTAATATTCATATAAGGTGATAGGTAGAGTTTTATTTTTATTTTTATTTTATTTTTTGCTTATGAATGTCTAATTGCTCCAGCACCATTTGTTGAAAAGGCTACCTTTCTGTGTTGAAATGTGCCTTTCCATCTTAATCAAACATCAGTTGGTCATGTTTATATAGGTCAATTTTGAGTTCTTTACTGTGTTTCATTGATCTGTAAGTCTATCTCCCTGCTAATAACACACAGCCTTGATTACTGTAGTTGTATAATGTCTTGAAATTTAATAAACTGATTTCTTTCACTTCATTCTCTTTCAAATTGTTTTAGCTATAACAGTTTCTTTGCCTTTCCATAAAATTTTAGGGTAATCTTTTATATATCTACAAAAAGTCTTGCTGGAATTTTGTTAGAATTTGTGTTATATCAATTTTGGGAAAACTGGCATCTTTACTATGGGTCATTCAATCTGTGAACATGGCATGTTTCTACATTTATAATACTCTTTGATTTCATTATCAGCATTTTGCAGTTTCCATCAGTCAAATTCTGTCCACGCTTGTTAGATTTGCACCTAAATATTTCTTTTTATTTTGAGAGATTGTAAATGATATTTTATTTTTAATTTTGGTGTCCATGAACTCATTGCTAGTATAAAGAAATAAAACTAATTTTTTTTTAATGTTTATCTTATATCCTGCAACCTTGCTGAACTTATTGGTTGTAAGAATTTTTGTGTGTGGATTTCTTGGGATTTTCTACATAGACAGTTGTTTCATATGCAAAACAGGGCAGTTTTACTTCTTCCTTTCAAATCTGTATGCTTTTGATTTCCTTTTCTTGCCTTATTGCACAGGCTAGAACTTTCAATACTGTGTTGAATAAGAGTGGTGAGAGTAGTCATCCTGATGTTGTTCCTAATCTTAGGGGGGAGGCATTCAATCTTTCACCATTAAGTATAATGTTAGCTGTAGTTTTTTGTAGATGCTTTTATCAAGTTGAGGCCCTCTCGGCCTTCTGTCTCTATTTTTCCATGTACTCACAGGAATAGAATTGAATGCAAGTCCCAGGTCTGTTTTCCTCCATTTCCTCCTTTCCTCATCTCTTAAAGAGCTTACTATAGTTGACACACAGTGTTCCCTGCATGAAGCCTTTTTCTGCCTTCCTTCCTGCCCCTGCAAGTTTCACCATCTTCCAAGGTATCCACCTGTATGATTTCCACAGGCCCACCACCCCTTTCCATACCCATCCTCCATTCCTTCACCTCTCCTTTAGTAGTCATTCCCTCTTTCCAAGAAAAATGTGCCACCCACACATCTACCACTCACAGGGGATATGCCTTTTATGCTCACAGCACCCCTTTCCAATTGATAGGTAGGTATTATTCTTCCCTTACAACAAAAGAGAAAACTAAGCCATCTCAAGATAAAGGAGCAGCTGGTTAAGAGCAGAGCCAAGTCCAGAAAGCAAGAAGTCATCCGACTTCCAGCTGAGCCATGTGGACCTGCAGAAAGGAGAAAACTTCTCACACATTACTCACTATTATTCTGCTCCAGTGGTGACTTATGCTGTCTAATCAGATACCTTGTACTTGACTTTCAGTGGTTGGACCAGTTATCACCATGAAGCTCCTCAATATAAATGATCATGGATGGAGAAAGAATTGAAGAACTCTCAGAATCATTTAGAGAGATTTAAAAGGATACAAATGCCCAGGCTTTGTCCTGAGGGAAAGGGGGTGGAAGAGTTACTCTATTTCTCTGAGGGTGAAGTCAGCCATAGATATTCTTTTAAGGTTTCTGTAGGTATTTCTAATATGCAGCTACAATGGAAAACCACTGAACTAAAATCATTCTCAAGTTCTAACTTATCCTCATGTTTCTTAAGTTTATGCAAAGAACAGAGCACTTGACTCTTTCTGAGCAATCTTAACTTGGCAAAGCTATATAACCCTTTCTGTTCTTCAGTCTTCACTAGTAGAAAGAGAAGTGACAGCAATACCCATTGGCCCAAAATTGTGAAGATGACTGAGGTGGGAGTTGCAGAATTGATGCCCGCATCAGAAGAGGTTCATAAGTCACCCAGCAGGACATATTCCCTCCCCCACCTTTACCACAAAGGCAAGTCACTAGTAGAAAGAGAAGTGACAGCAATACCCATTGGCCCAAAATTGTGAAGATGACTGAGATGGGAGTTGCAGAATTGATGCCCGCATCAGAAGAGGTTCATAAGTCACCCAGCAGGACATATTCCCTCCCCCACCTTTACCACAAAGGCAAGGAGGGTACAGGCTGACCAGAGAGGCTGGAGCCTCAGATAACACAGCATCAGAGATGGGAGTCAGGTGTGAGCTCTGAGAACAGCTGTTCCTGTCATGCCCAGAGTTTTGAGACAAAAGCTGTCTCTCTTTTGAAAAGCATAGTAGGGGATGTGGAAGAACAAAAAGCTGTCACTTTAACTTACATAAGCAGGGTCATCTTCTTACTTCCTCCAAAAGTAAAAGGTTATTTTTTTTTTTTCAGTTCACTATTAGTTTTTTGACAGATGAACCCAGCCAAAGCAGTTTCTCTGTTTGCAGATGGTAGGTGCCTTTGAACAGAGAATGACCTTCTTCTACCTCTTATTGCCACACAGCTTTGGAATGGACCTACAAGTAGTAGTGAGGAAGGGGACAGCCACCCAACCAGCCAGATCAGCCATATCAGCCCCACAGATCAACACACTGACAGATGTCCCAACCAGATGGTGCACACATCCAGTTGATAAATACTCCCTAGGAATATGTAATCTAGGGAAGAAAGCATTTCTGCCATGAGGGCACTTGCACAAGAACAAACGGTTGATATCAGCCTGCTGAAAGTCAGGCTTGAAGAGGACCACAAAGGTCTCTGTCATGAAGGAATGAAAACGCTGCCCTGTGTCCCTCACCTCCCATATCTGATGCCTGAAATCTCACCATTAGCATCCCACTCTGATTTAAGGATTTCTGCTGTATTAAAATACAAATACACTCATGAAACCAAGACAACTTTTTAGCCATTCAGTTCTTAGGCTGAAAGGACTACAGATACTTTTTGAGAGCAAGTTTACATATGAGGGAAGCATGGTGGTTAATTTTATGTGTCAACTTGACTGGACCATGGGTGTACAGATATCTGATTAAACATTATTTCTAGGGGTGTTTATGAGGGTATTTCTGGAAGAGATTAGCATCTTAACTGGTGAACTGAGTGAAGTAGATGGCCCTTCCTAATGCGGGTGGCATCATCCCATTCATTGAGGGTCTGAATAGAACAAAAAAACAAAGTTAGTTTGGATTTGCCTTCCCTCTGCCTGACTGCTTGAGCTGGGACATTGATCTTCTGTCTTTGTACCCAGACTGGAATCTACACCATCAGCTCTCAGGCTTTTGAACTACATGACTGGCTTTCCTGGGTCTTCTTTCCTTTGAAGATGGCAGATCATGGGACTTCTCAGCCTCCATAATTGTCTTAGCCAATACCTTGTAATAAATCTCTTTATATATATATATATATGAGGATACTTCAAAAAGTTCATGGAAAATGGAATTAAAAGGTAATACAAATCCTTCCATGAACTTTTTGAAGACCTCCTTGTGTAATAATCCTGAGACATAATGCCCCATGAATATAAAGCCCATAGTTAGGATATACCAAGAGAATGCTGAGAATGTCAAGTAAAGGGATTCTCTATATATATATATATATATATATATATATATATATATATATATATACACACACATATATTTATTGGTCCTGTTTATTATACACACACACACACGCACACACACGTGTGCGTGTGTGTGCGTGTGTGTATAATTAGTTCTGTTTATCTGGGGACTAATTTTCTTAGTTTCTTATGTTTCTTCCTGACTAATATGGGAAGTAAGAAACATCATGAAGAAAAAGCAAGTTGGAAGTAGCAAGGTTAGGCTTCCTAAAGCGGTACCATGGAAAAGGTAAAGATTGGCTCTGCCATATTAGATAAGACATTTCACTCTGAGCAATTAATTATCCTTCAACTGAGATAATGATGCTGACCTCACAGTGTTGCTGCGGGGCCATATGTGAAATGATATATGTGACAACCCCTCAAGTGTCCTACAGATGCAATGAGCAAGCAGCTATTTTTCACACTCTTTCCGGGGGCTGCTACCACACTTTTTAAAATGTCCCTCTGAGCTAATTCTTCTCCTCCACAAGAACTTACATCAAATACTCCCTCATTACCACATTCAACAAAGCAGATCCCAGCTGTTAATGACAAATTAGTGTTCTAGTTACCCCCCTCTCCTAGAGAGCAGCACCTCTCAGCTCTATAGGGAACATTTGTTTTTCAGAAACTAGCCTCGGGATCTTAAGGAAGAAGCCAGGAGACAAGCCACAAGAAGGCCTGAGGAGACTCCTTGCCTGCTGCCCTCTCCTGGATATCTAGCAGCCTTGTCACAAAGCCCAGGGAAGAGCAAACAGGAGGTGATCCAGGGCCCCCAACAAAAGTGACTGTTTCTCCTTTTCACTGTGCCATGGGAGCAGCACTATATAGCGAGGGGCACAGTGGAGACTTTGCTCAGGATTGGGGCTGCCCAGAGTGTCAAGTACTACAGAGCACGTGGGGATCTACAACAGCTGTTTAGACCCTAACTGGACTCGTCACCCACTTCCACTTACCATATCATAGAAGACTCTAACAGCCAGAGCTCTATTCAGTGTGTTTCTTCAGTGGAAGCCTTGGCCATTGATCCCTTCCAGACCTCAGCTATCATTTTTAAGAAGAAGCTGTGTGGGTCACAAACAAGGGTTCACATAAGAGAACAATAGGGGCAGTGAAAGTCCCAGAAAACAGGCCACGGGAAAACCAGCTAAAGAAACTGAGGCCTGCAGGAGAAAAAGGCAAGGGAGCAAGATGTGAAAGGTCATTGCATGGAAAAAAGAGCCAGCTCATTCTGTGCAGCCTCTGAGAGCTCAGCTAGAACCAATGTGTTGGTGGAAATTAATGAGCATTGGTCTCAGAAATGTTCCAACTAATAAGCTGCTCAACTTTAAGGCATCAGCGAATTAATGCATTCGTAAAATTCTCTTTCCATGAGGCTGTTGCATAGCCATATGAGTCCCTTGGTGAAATAACTAAACTGCGCATTAATGGCAGTATGTGTTGTACAAGAGAATAGATCAATTTTGTATTCCTTCTGTGTAGTTATGTTCAGATGTAAGCCTCATGGACACATGCAATAAAAGAAAAGATGATCCCTTTTTGCTGCCCTGATTCACAAGTTGCCTGTTGCTCTATGGCCTTTTCCCCAAAGGTGCCGGGGTCTCAAGGACTACAGGTTTGGGGCCTGATGTATAATCTCTCTTCTCTTACTGACCTGGGCCCCCTTCTCCCATGAGTTGACCACCAACCCATCCCTTTGGAATATGCTGGATGGACATATGATGAAGTATGGAGGAAAATATATTAGCACTAAAGAGATGTGAGTTGTGTCAAGGGGGAAGGAAGTAATGACTCTAAGAGTTGCCCATCTTCTGCAGACCCACTGAATCTGCAGCCCAGGAGGACTGGTCTCCTCTGGGACTTTCCTCACTTTCCCCTGTATGGTTAGTGCCTTGGTGGACCATCCAGTCTCTCATGCTTGACCACTGACAGGCAGTTTGGACCTTGCATTTCTTCCCCATCAAAATTCACCAGTGCCATGTTCCCTCAGGGGCTTGATCCCTACAGTACAGTAAGTTAATGTCCAGCAACCTTCCAGGCTTTAATTAAAGGAATAATGTGGGAAATGTAGGCATCGTGACTATGCAGGAAGTATTTCTGGCCAATAGTGACCTTCTCAAAACACAGCACCTAGATTGTTGTCCAGCTCAGAGGTTTTCAAACTCTTTTGCTTTCATACCCCTAAGAAAATCTTAATAAAGTACATACCATCGTGAAATTTTTAAGTGGATACTAAAGTTTTCCATCATAAATTTAAATACTTTCAAAGGATGTAACTTGGGGCATATCATAAATATCTCCATTTCAAAATGAAAGGTGAATTTCTTCTATAAAAGTATAAAGTCGAATTTAAATACCATGACAAAAAATAACCCATCATCATTCCATTTTTAAAAACAAGTACCTCTTTAACTTACAGAAATTTGACTTTTTTTGTATTTCTTCTTGAACTTAAATTTTTAGTCCACTTCACCCAAAGAACCTTATCCTAATGTAAAATGATTTTTGTTTGAAAATACTTTATTGATCACCCTATCACATTTATCTGCAATTAAAATGTACCTAAATTGAATTTTTACTTTAATTTTCTGTGGCCATAAAGCTCTAAGCATTAAAAAACATCTGTGTGATTAAATTAACATTATTAGCAATATTGATTAAAACAACATGATTATCTGATTATCTTATATTAATTATTAAACACAACAGTGAAATTATATTGCAAATGCATTTCTTAATGAGATGAACTTCGTGAGTTAGTTCATGTATCTGTGGATGAATATTACTCATTGCTAAGATAAGACAGGGTCAGCATCAATTTTATTTCCTTTTTTTGTTTTCATAGATGAAAGCTGTAGGAATTGAGTGTTTTATTGTGCAATGTATTTCAATTCTTTGAATTCCTATGTTATATGCCAAAATTCATATAATGATTTATTATCAAAAAATATTTTTAATCTGTCACCTGACAAGGTCATTCTTCAATTTTTTTTAAAGCAATGAATTGGGAAGCACCTGACTAGCAAGATTTCTTCTACAGTCATTTGAACAATTCACATTCTCAATTTCTGGGAAGTATAGCAGGAGAGCTTTACTAAGATTTATCAAATTATTCTTAATTATGTTGTAACACTTTCACTTAGACCCACCTTTGAAAACCACATATCCTCAGAAATGGCAGGAAGAACATATATACCTTTAATTTCATTACCTTTTTACCAAAACAATGCTTTTTGATAAAATGCTTTGATCTTATTTCTTGTTTTAAATATATTATCACTACTTTGGAGTTTCAGATTTAGCTCATTTATGGACAATGTCTGTCATAAAACCTCACTGGTAGGGCCAATCTTTTACTGTCAAACCAGTGAGTCAAATCAGATATACCTGTCAGAAAAAAAGTTTGACTTCATTTTTCAATACAGATAGCTATTTCGAGGAATATTATAAAAATCAATGAGAACTAAAAATATATCTTGTGAAACTGATCACTATACAAACAATCAAAATTAAAATGATACAGATTTAATATAATTAATTGTTCCATGCTTAAATAAGTTATAGAAACACTCTTTCTCATATAAAGCAAGAAGAATGATAAAAGGCCTGGTACATCTCCAGTAAAATTGTGTGAGGCTACTGAACACCGCTGACTGGTTTTCAAGAATAATTAAAGAACTAGTGTGAAAATCAGAAACACCCCTAATAATGTAATGGTTCTAGGCTGCTGATCAGTCTGGCAACACATATTTTTTGTTGTTATTATGAAAAAGATATTAAACATTTTATAAGATAAAATATGATGAGAACTTACTATAATTAAATAAGTATTTTATGCTATGGTTTGATACAATAGGTTTTGACAACTTTATTAACTAATGCACATCAAATCTGAAAGAACCACAAGAAAGTCTTTTATCCTTGGGTTTTATCCACTGTATCTTGTAAAAAAATTGGTATTCCCAAAAGGCGTTCTAGTTACACTCAAAATAATCAGCATTGCAAACCTGTACTGCTTTAGCTGTTCCAAGTTACTTTTCTTCCCAGTCAAGATACATTCTAGGGACAGATATTGAGATAGTGGAAAATAAATGTTTACAATTAACTACACAAAAAAGCTACTTTTTGTGTTCAATGTCTCTCCCTAATTTTTTCTTTGTTTCACTCTCTCAGGATTATCCTCAAGAGCAAGACACTCACTGACAAGAGTCAAGAGGAGGAGGAGGAAAAGATGTTAAACAGAAATTGCCATTATTCCCCTTACTCCATATTACCATATATCTGAATTCTGAAAATCCATGAGTCCAAACACCTCATTTCTATCTAATCTAACATCATAATCACCTTTAACATGTGCATAATAAGGGAATGCCCAAAGCTCTGTGGATTTACGATTAATCATTAAAGGAACCTTGCTCTCTGTTTGCTATACCTGGGGTTTTGGTGTCATAATAAGATTTGGAATGCATAAGACTCATATTTTTTTTTATGTGTAATGTGGGGAAAGGACTGTTATGAACACAGACTTATTCTTAGCAGATCAATTTTAGGGAAGAGTACAATATATACAGGGGATCTGGAAATTAATCCCCTTAAAACTATCCATGAGCATGTACTCCTTGGAAAGCTGTCACATACCTTTAGGCACATGTACCCCAGTTTGAAAATCATGAATCTATCATACCCATATATAGCTTAACCTGACCCAACCTAAGATTTTTTACCATGGGATCTCAGTCTCTGGAGGAGCATAATCAAAGAGTTCCAAAGAGGGCCCAGAGAGGTGCAGATGGAATTGCAGCAGATAGATTTTGCAATCAGTATTAAGGAGCCTGTTTCCAGTCTAGTGTTCACAGTCCTGCAAGTGTTCCTGTTATCAAACCACGGCCCTTTGATGGTGAAAATAAGCACATCACCATCCCCTCAAAAGCAGAGGACTGGTTTTTCAAACTGCCATGCCAACAAAGGCAGGCAGTTGATGTAAATGAATTAAGTAGACAGGGTGTAAGAAAAAAGGTGAGGATTGGACCAAGAAGAGGCATGCCTCATCCTAAGGTGCAGGCAACTGTTAAGCTCCAACCCCACTATTGCTAGATCTTCCACTGTTCCACCTCGATTTTCATGTGAAATCTTCCAACCTGTAAATGTCGGCAATTAAATCAACATTTTAATAAAACATGTTGCACGGCAGGCAGTTGATGTAAATGAATTAAGTAGACAGGGTGTAAGAAAAAAGGTGAGGATTGGATCAAGAAGGGGCATGCCTCATCCTAAGGTGCAGGCAACTGTTAAGCTCCAACCCCACTATTGCTAGATCTTCCACTCTTCCACCTCGATTTTCATGTGAAATCTTCCAACCTGTAAATGTCGGCAATTAAATCAACATTTTAATAAAACATGTTGCAGGCAAAACAAGTCTACAGCTTATATCTGGTCCACGGCTGTTGGTTAGCAATCTCCACCCAAAAGCAACATGGTGATATTTTTGCCTCTGGTGCAAGAACAAAGCAGTCTTTAATCAAAGTTTGGGTCTCCTGCTCTGACTCCAGTTAGCTCTCCAATTCTCAGCTCTGCCTCTGCAGTTATTAACTCTTTACAAGTCCACAGCTGATACTCACACAGGAGTCCTGAAAGTTTAAACTGATGTGCAGGGTCAATCATTTAATACTTCAGACTTTATGGAGGCAGAGGGGTTGTAATCAGCGAACACCATAATCCAAAGAGTTGGACAGAACTTTAGACATCACCAAAGTTTGGGTCTCCTGCTCTGACTCCAGTTAGCTCTCCAATTCTCAGCTCTGCCTCTGCATTTATTAACTCTTTACAAGTCCACAGCTGACACTCACACAGGAGTCCTGAAAGTTTAAACTGAAGTGCAGGGTCAATCATTTAATACTTCAGACTTTATGGAGGCAGAGGGGTTGTAATCAGCGAACACCGTAATCCAAAGAGTTGGACAGAACTTTAGACATCATTTATTCCAGCTTCCCTGTTTATCCAGCTTCCAATAACATTCTCTAAATATTCCTTTCAGGGCTGATAGCACATTGATTAGTAAATGGAAGCCGTGTAACCAGATGTTATAATTCCTACGCCCTCAGTCTATGGAGCATTCTCTAAATATTCCTTTCAGGGCTGATAGCACATTGATTAGTAAATGGAAGCCGTGTAAACAGATGTTATAATTCCTACGCCCTCAGTCTATGGGACTCCAAGGATTGTAAAAAGTTTTCCAACTGAAAGGAGAAACTATGATTCTAGTTTCAGCCCTTCTTACTTCCAGCTCCTGGCCTACAATTACACTGAGCCTTTTAATTTCAAGTAGTGTGCTGGTTTTAAAATATGTCTTTAAATTCTTTGGTATTTCGCTGTTCAGAAGATAGAGTTTAATTCCCTTCCTCCTTGAAGTCACTATACTTAGTGACTTGCTTCTAATGAATAGAATATGATAGATGATGATGACTTCTGAGAACAGGTCACAGGCATTTGGCTTGCTCCCAGCTCTCTCATATTCTTCACTCTTGAGGAAACCAGAAGTTAGGAGGACACTTAAACAACCCTATGGAGAGGCCCATGAATAGAAACACTGAGGCATCTTGCCAACGCTCATGAAAATGAGCCATATTAGAAGCAGATTCTTCAGCCCCAATCAAGCCTTCAGATGACTGCGGTCCCTCCTGACATCTTGACTGCAACCTAAAGAGAGATCCTGAGCCATAACCACCAGCTAAACTGCTCCTAAATTCCTAAGCAACAATCTGTGGGATAAGAAGTTTGTTGTTTCAAGATGGAAAGTCTGGTTGTAATTTATGTGGTCATAGATAACTAATACAGACAGGCACAAAGCAACCCAGGCTATACCACCTCTAGGGCTTGGCCTCACCACCTTTCTCTGTTCCCAAATTAGCAATGGCAAGAAGGCAGGATGTATCCCCTCACAGCTTTGAAAACCCTACATGCGATGGGGGCCTTTTGGGGGTAAGGAAAATGGGATTGTTTACAAGTTGAAAGGTATGTATGTTTAAGGAGCCCTTCCTTCCAGAGTATGCAAAGAAGTGGTGGTTATCTCCATTTTAAGAATTTTCCTTTAGGTTGAACAAATTCTGATTATCTGGTAGACAACAGGGATTTAGTTCTGCCCTCAGGCCCCTTTCCCTCATTAATTTTAAAAGTTGAGGATAAATAGGACACTTAACCAAAATGTGAGACGTGTATTAATTTCAAATTAAACTCAGTAACCCTCCAAATTAAAAGTCTGTCCTCACACAGACACATGTATCAAGACCTAAAATTTCTCAGAGAGCATCTGATGCCCACTCTCCAGAGGCTGAGCTCCTAGTTTGGGGACAATAATACCTTTAGCTCCTCTTCCTTCTTCTCTGGTTTTTATCTCAGAAGTCGTTCCTTAGCCTCTGTTCATTCAGGTGACACCCCAGCATCTGAACCCAACCAGCCAATTTAGCAACTTGTATGTAAACCAAGTTAAAGTTTCACTCCCATAATGGATGAGGAGAGACCAGCATGCATTTCTTATGCTCAGGGAGAGCATAAATCCCCTGAACTGCCAGGTTTCAGTGTCGCATGAGACCTCCAGAGGTGATCTTATCTAATCACGTGCTAGGCTCCAGAACTGGGTACATACGAATTAAGTTTTAATGACTTAAAATTCTATTTCAAATCTTTGTCCTCTCACAAGTTTAAGCCTATTGTTTGTGTAGAAGTGCAAACAGTCCATGAAGAAGTGAGGTCAGTTATCTTTTGGTTGGACAAAGAATACTACAGAGTACATCTCAATGGCAAGGAGTAAGAAAGAATATGTTTTGACGTATGGGGGAAGCCCTGAAAGGGAGAAAAAGTAGAAATAAAAGGATTTGGTCTAGTTCTCCTGTGTCCAGAGGCAGCTCTGCAAATACCATCTTAATGAGCCACTGCCTAGCCCCTAATCTCATATAACTCTCAAAAGGGAAAATGCATGAAAGGCAGGGCTGATTCCATCTCTTTTGATATTTGTCCTTGGGTTTCCTGGCCTGACTTTCGGGGCTCTGGGAACATATGAATTAGCATGAACCAGTGAAGGCATCCAAAAGTAGGTCTCTTCAATGATGAGCCAAATCAGACAATTACCTTACAGCTTGCATATTTATTGAACAAATACTACTAAAATAGCTAAAATACATTGGGTACTTGTCATGAGTGCGTCAGTAAAGATCACATTGTTACAAAAGCCTGCATTTCCAGCAGTACACAGCTGCAACTCTACATAAATGCCACAGATGCAGAATACTGTTTTCTTGCTCTATTTACACAACTGATATTCCTATTCTAACAAAGGAGGGAGGGGGGAAATGCACAAGAAACTCAGGCCAATGGGGCAGCGAGAAGAGAACGAAGAGGTGCCGCGCATGCGTCATCAGTGTTTAACAGTCAGAAGCGGAACAGTTCAGCACAAGGCCTGCCCTGTCAAAGGAAGAGCTAAAAGACAGTTATATAAAAATTAAGGTGGGCTTTCAGACTGGCTAACACAACAACATTCCATGAGTAGATGGTATTATCTGATTTTAGTTTTGTTTATCCATTTCTTTGGGAGCAAGGACAAAAATGTAACATCTACACTTTGCTTATTGAAACCGCCAAAAAGAGTGCTCTGCCTTTTTCATTATTATTATTATTTTGTAAAGACATTTTTTTCCATCTTAATTTGTGAGAAAAGTGTAATTTTCATATTCCTATTCAGATGACAGTGTTTCAGATTTTTTTCAGAGGGCATTTATTAAAAAAAGACTTTGTACTTTTTTTTTTTTTCAAATATCCTTTTGAACAAAATGAACCCAAAGAGACACCTCGAAACACCTGGAAAATTATTGCTTTTCTTTCTCTAAGTCAGGCAGGCGTGGCTCCAAAAAGGAAGAGATTTGGCAAGTAAATTACAGTTTTGTGATTGCTCCCACTGCCGTGACTGCATGTCCATGACTGCCAGCCAAGGAGACCACGGTCTCTCACACTCTCTGGTAGCATCACTCAGCCTACAACACTGAGGAAGAAAGCCACGCTGAAGACACAAGGAAAACAAGTCAATCCAGTCTAGAGAACAACATTCAGGGAAACAGAGTACCAACACCTTCTTAGAACACAGAAATAAAAAATAACTCCATCAGAGCTACCTCGCCAAGGAGCATGTTGAAAGTCCAAAATAGCACCATTCATCAGTGTCTCAGGTCCTGTGGCAGCATCTCGGTCACTTACCACAAGGAAACAATGAGTTTCAAACTACTTCTATACATCAAAAGAGTACATGGATAAAATATAGAGATATACAGACAATTGATGAACATAAACTACTAGGCTTGTTACATCTAAATGAAAAAAAAAGGGGGGGGGACTCTCAGCCTCTGCGAGAAGCAGTCAGGAGCTGTGTGAATGAGAAGGCAGGAGTGGACCGGTCATGTGAGCACGGTGGGAGTTTGAGTTGTGGAAGACATTGTTGTAGCGAACCAGGCCTGAAGGCCCACCTGTAAGGGTTGTAAACGTGGATTCACAGTGTGAAATTCTGAGCGTTTTCACTTGAGTTAGAATGATTAAAAACTGGTTTGATGATACCTATTTGTCCACTGTAAGTTCTCTAAAGCAAGGCTCAGAGTCCCATAGTTTCTTCTTATACTGGATGATTTACACAGAAAAAAAATCCCATATATGATACCATGATCTCATCAATACCCATACACTGCATGTAATACAAATGGAGGTGTTACGATTAAAAAGAGTGGAGGTAACTGATTCTCGGGTAGCAGAGTTCATGGCTGCCCAGTGGAGTCAGGGAGGCAGCGACGGTCTTGTCATTCTTCTTGCGGTTCACTTCCTTTGGGACAGGAAGTCTTCCCTGCAAAGCAGATGGACCCACAGACACATACACACACACACACAAAAAAAAGACAAACTTAGTCATGTTTCCAAAACCATGTTTTTCACAATTCTGCTTCTCCCACCCCTTTTTATCTTTGAACTCCTGCTGTTTTGCAAACAGGGTTTACATATTAAACACAGTTCACCTGAAAGTAAACAGTAGGTCCGTGGGAGCATGAAGTAATCAAACATTAGCTTCCTCTGCTCCTGTAGAATCAAGGGCTTCTCTACTGGTGGGGCCCAGCCATTAGAGGCAGCATTCCCCTGAATCAGGTTTCTGGGGACAGTTTCTAGTATCAGGGCCCTGCATCCAGCTGGGTGACAGGTGCTGATGTGTGTTACCAGATAATTTTTGCTAAAAGAGTTTAGTGGATGTGATGAAGAGAGACAATACTCTGTTTTCCAATACATAATAAAAAAATATTTTAAAACAAATCAACTTGCATAAATCTTACCTATATATAGTTTACTCTATAAGCAATTGGCACATCCCATGTGGGCCCTAAGGTCAGAACCAGAAGTGGGTACCAAAGATGGGAGTATTTGGGAGGGAAATAATGTGAGGGGCTGCACAGTGGTTGCAGGAAAGAGGAGGAGAGTGGGAAACCAAGGCCAGAAGAGAGCGAGACTCAGCTAGTCTGAATTGCCTGGACTATTCTTAGTCTTTCCTCACAGTCCTGGTTTCTGACTAGAATACTCCAGTCTCAGGTGGTGGCTCAGATGATCGGCCACCGTGCAACTCCCCTGACACACCGATGAGGGGCAGCCACGGAGAGCAGCTCTCCACCACAACCAGACAGCAAGAGGACAGCACCATGAGGCCCACTTGTCCAGTGATATAAAATAAAGGTCTTAATTCTCCACAAATAGATTTTGTACCCTGTTCGGACATAAACATAGCAAAACCTTGACAGCAGTCTCTCTTTTAGCAAACCATTAATACACTGGAAAAACCTCCATTAATTACTGGAGTTTTCTTGGGAAAAAAATTATTTGTGGTTTTAAAATACTTGTTTTTGTGGTTTTTTTTTTTTTCTTTTTGCTCAGGTCACATGTTCTAACAGAACAGTTTTAATATGACAATTTGACTAGACGTAAGTATGTGGATTAAAGTGAAAATCTGGGCTAGCCAGTTAGCTCAGCTGGTTAGAGGTATGGTGTTAAAACACCAAGGTCAAGGGTTCAGATCCCCGTACCAGCCAGCTGCCAAAAAAAAATAATAAACGAAAGTTAAAGTGAAAATCTTACTTTGTGATCTGTAAATTATCTCATTTGAATTTATTTTTAAAAAGAATTCAGAAGTCAGGAACTTCCACAATTGAAACCAAATAACTATTTCTAGCAGCCCCCAAAGGAACTAAATGCAACAGGTAATTCAACTTTAAAGTCTTATTTATTGTATAGATTTTCCATATTAAACATCTGGTATGCTTAAAGTTTGTGTTTAAAAATCTCAGACTTTGAGAGCATACAACATTTTTAGGATGTATATAAAATCCACTCAGTACATGCTTTAATGCTCCAGTCTTAGGCTGTGATTTAAAGGCTGTTTTGGTATCATTAAATAGCAATGGTACCAAACCAGAAAATTAAAATATAATTCATCACTCACACACACTTAAGGATCTAGATAAAATTTATAAAAGCATCATACTGCGCAATTCTTTGCAGCTGTGAAAATAATTTCAATCTTTAAACTGTGGTACACAGTCCTAACATTTTGAAAAAGAAATCTACTGTAATCCTGGTGTCTTTAAAATAATGTCATTCCCTACCCCCACCCCACATTCTGCTGCACCCCCTTCCCCAGAATGACAAACTTAGGTTTTAGACAAATGACAAATTCAATATCTATTAATTGTCACAGGCTAGGAAAATCAAAAGATCATAAATGCTATCTCACTCAACAACTACACTCTTTACACAGCTGGCCTTAAAACTGCCTCTTTCAGACTTACCTTTTTCAAAAGTGAATATAAAGAACATTAATCAGTCTCTCTATATATCTCAGTTTTACTAATGTTTCACCTCCATGAAAAGTAAACAACAAAACAAAATGAAGAGCTGGAGATTTAGGAAGACATACTTAAAGGGGGAAAAAAAGGCAGGGGGAAAGATCATTTCAAATTTTAATTTACCATTTTTACTGTTTTTTTCTCTTTTGAGGTCCCAAAATACTCATGCCATGTTTTCATTCATTATTCATGTTCTGAGTGCCTGTTATGGCTTGAGCGCACTATTAGGTTTTAAGCCTATAGAAACAAAAGCAGTCCCTGACCATCCTGCCCTTAATTAAGGAGACAAGTAACTGGAATATGGGAAGGCCATGATGGTAAATCATGCTGGAGACCTGCTCCTGAAGCACCGTGTGGGGCCCACAACCCAACATGCCTGCAGGGAGAGGAGCCCCTGGGGAAATCAGCTCTGCACATGCAGTCCTGGATTTACTAGATTTCAATCCTCCTCCCTGCCCCACTTCCATTAAAGAATAGTCTTTCTGCCCTCGCTGAAGGAATTTTAGGCTCCTGCAATAAAGGGAGGAGGTATGTTGAAGAGGGGACACAAAGACATCTTATTTCTCCAGAAGTCAGGCTTTACAAGAATTCAGGCAAAAAGCATCCTGTCTTCCTCCATTATCTAGCACATAATGGTTCCTACAGGACTGAGAAATTTGAGTAATCTAGAAGGCTGTGGGTGCAGGGTCGGGGGAAGGACAGATGTGTCCAGTGTCTCCCGCAGACTGGCTCTCCTAGATGTCACTCCAGTTGACCTGCCTCAGGGCGGATGGCCTGCCCTGCTGATGACTGCTAGAAGACTAATCCCCAGTTACTCCATAATGTGCTTTGGACCAAGTCAAGTCAAAATTATTTTTCCTACCAGTATGCAAAGGTATGCTTTTCCAGAAAGAAAAGGCTGGAAAAAGGACAAATATATTATGCTTAAAATACTATTCAAATACTTAGGGAGGACAAAACTTAAAATAGCAGAAGACCTCAATCCCAAGATCCACTGTACCCACTCTCTGGAGCATGCCCCAGTGTAGTCAAGACCCAGCACCTGGGCTGGCTTTCCAAGAGGTAAGGGAGGCACATTGACCTCACTGAGGAACTTCACCCAGTCTTGCCCCTCTGGTTGATGTCATCAGTATCAAAGAGAGGCCCTTTGGATACCTGAATGAGGCAAGAACTAACAAAAGGTTATACTGTACTTTGTTTTCCCATCTAACCCTCAGGGGAATTAAGCCCTGATCTGACCAAGCAAAGACTATCTAGGTTTATACTGCTGCTGGTGGTGGGGGGGGGGGGGGGGGGGGGGGGGGG